>NC_035443.2:48574351-48874351 GCF_002127325.2 Helianthus annuus
TTATGAGTTAATTCAAAGATTGGAGAACAAGGATGTAGAAGAAAAGCTTAAGGCAAAAAGAACACTAACTCCTCAAAATCCAGAGATGTACTATGGGATTGAAGGAGGTATCAGTGGAGAAAAACCAGCCTCTCAACACGCGAAGCTTCAACAGCTTTCATCTCAAACACCGGACCTTCCACAACAAATCAGTTTGATCCTTCAGCATACACGATGATGTATTCAAGACCAGATTCTTCTTCTCAACAACAGACAGCTCAGCAATTCACACCACCGCCTTTCTTAGACCCAAGCAGAGCTCAGCAGCAACAACCGCAACAGCAAGGGTTTTATGGAAACTCTTCAAACTTTCAAGCCACTTCCAATCCGAACACAGTCAGATTAGACACTTCAAACTTTTCCAAAGTCACTGTCGAAATAGCCAAGGAGCATATGGAGATGTTGAATACCTTGGTTAGTGGCTTATTGTGGATTAGTTGCAGGTCAGATTGGGAATATCAATCTAACCAATGAAGATTATCAGCAAGTGGATAAAGAAGAGTTTGAAATGATGGATATCAAATGGGCTCTTGCTAGTGCAATTCGAAGAGCAAAGGAGTTTATGGAAAGGACGGGGAGAACCAACTTGGAAAGCAACAACAACACCAAGTATGGTTTTGATAAGAATGCTGTCACTTGCTTCAATTGTGGTGAAAAGGGTCACTTCAAGCGGAGTGTCAGAAGCCACCTAAGCAAGGAAATCAGAATCCCTTCAGGAATCAAGGACAGCCACAACAGCAACAGAACAACAATACTGTCAGATCAATAGTTCCTGTTGGAGGAAATGCATCTGGATCTACAAACACTAATCCCCACAGAGGATTGGTTGTTCAAGCTGATGAAATCTGTAACTGGAACCTTCAGCTTGGAGAAGGAGGAAATGGTGGAACAGCATGTTATGCTAAAGTGGTTGAGAAGGTAGTTGAACCCGTGTCTGCTGGTGAATCTTCGGAAGATGAAGATAGTTCGGGTTATAGTGGAAGCATGGATGGGGAATCACTTGATGCTGGTGATCTATCAAGTGATGCTTTAGACTTGGAGGTTGATGAGCTTTTGGCTGAAGCTGAAGCATTAAGCAAGAGGAGATCTATTCTTTGCCAGAAATCTGCTGGAACTTCCGAGAAGCTTGCTCAGTTTTTCTCTGAAGATGGATCTTTTTCTTTTCATACAGCCTTTATGGCTCATGTAGAAGGTCAAACCTCTCAGGTATGTGATACTAACTCTGACTCTATTTCTGCTTCTATTGAATGTGCAAAGTGTTTAGAATATGTAGAAAAGGTAAGTTTGTTTGAAATCACACACAAACACAATCAAGAATTGATTGTTGATCTTTCTAAAGCAACCGAAGCTAACTTGTTTTTAACCAGAAATGAAAAGGAGTTTAAAGCAACAATTGCGTCATTAAAACATGTTGTTTCTGAATTACAAAAGGCTGTTTTGAGAAAACAACATGCTAACAATAATCTAATTGACACAATTGAAAAACAAATGGTAGAGTTAGCAACAGCTCGATGTGAATGTGAGACAATTAAGCAGAAATTGGAAAGCTATTCCAATTCCCGCTATGTTCTGGATCACATTATTGATGTTCAAAAGAAAAAGGGGGATGCAAAATGTATTGGATTCAAATCATGTCCTCCCCCGATGAATCACAATTACTCCAAGTTGCCTGATGACGAGGATATGCCCCGTTTTGAACCTACTGTGCCACTCGGTCTAGATGATTTTGCAGCAGGCCTCGGGTTCACAACTGGTACATCATCCTCGGGTCAATCAGAATCTGAGAACGTGACAGATACATCGTGTGTTAAGGAACAGAGTCCTCCCATTATTGAGGATGCTGATTCTTCGGACGATGAAACTGAAGAAATAGTGAAACAACAGTCTAACTCGGTTACAACAGATATTCCTATCGAGAACCACATTCTGTGTGATCCACCAGTGAAACCGAGTAAGACTGAAATGTCAAAAGCAATGGAGTCCCTTGTAGTTAGCCCTGAAGGGAATAACTTGTTGTATACGCTCAAAGGAGATAGCAAAATTTACTCTAACAAAGATTTTCCAATTAAAAATGTAAATCAAGATTTAATTGAGCAAATTTTTGAAGGATGCACTGATAAGTTTTTAGGGAACAAAAGTGGCAAAGTTACAGTCACTCAATGTGATCCAATTCCGTGTGAACAAATTAGAAAACAATACGGAAACCAAAAACTACCAATTGAGCGAAAACAACAAGTCAACTCCGGAAAGGGTAAGGTACAGGGAAAGAAGGCTCAGAACAAGAATGTTCAAGCACCTAAAGTTCAGCAGCCTAAGACTGAACAACCAAAGGTTCAACAACCTAAAGTTGAACAGTCTAAGGCTACTCAACCTAAGGCTGCACAACCTAAAATTCAACAATCAAGGGTTGAACAACCTAAGGTCCAACAACAAAAGGTGCAAAACAAAAGAGCTCCTGTTAAGAGACAAGAACCAAAAATGAACTTTGTTGGATCCACTAGTTCAGACAAACTTGAAACATTTCAGGATAAATCTAACGTTGATTTTGTAAAACAAGTTAGAATTTTAAAACGAAATGATCAGAACAATTACACCCAACACACCAACGGATGTGATTTAGGTCCTAGTACGTCTAGATCACAAAGTTCATTGTCTGGTTCTCCGTCTGGTCATCAACATGTTTCTCCGAGGTTTGTAGAGCGGAGAACGTGCTTTGAATGTGGCACAGTTGGGCATATTGTAAGATATTGCCCATACCTGCAAAAGTTGAAGTAAAAAACGAGTGCTCCCCAAGAAATCAATTACCAAAAACGACCAGTTTCCCCGAAACAGGACCCACGTGTCTTGAAAGAAAGGGAAAAGAAGCTAAAGCAAAAGAATCAAAAGGTAATTGAAAAGGCCTTAAAATCAGAGGTCAAAGAAGAAAAACCTGTACAAGCAAAACCTGAAACTGTAAAACCAGTAAATGCTAAAACAATAAATTCAAATACTGGTAAATGACAAACAGCTTGGAAGCAAAAGCAGGTAATTCAATCAGGGGGAGCACCACAGGTTCTTTTTCCTAATCATCAAGTGATTGAGATCACTTTCCTTGATGATCAAGGACGACCCAAGTCCACAAAGGCTTGGGTCCCCCTCTCAAACTGATAAGTTAGTTGCATGTGCAGGCGGCTCCAGGAGGAACTATTAATAGTCATTGGATTGTTGATAGTGGGGCTTCCAGGCACATGACGGGCGACTATCGTCTTCTTTTCGATGTGCGAAGTATAAGAGGAGGTTATGTCGCGTTTGCTGGAGATAAAGGAGGGTATATCACCGGTGAGGGAATGATCTCAATTGGAGTTGTGAGTTTCGACAAAATCAATTATGTGCAACAGTTGGATCACAATCTCCTGAGTGTCTCTCAGATCTGCGACAAGAAGTTCACCGTGCATTTTGATGATGCCGGTTGTTATGTGCTGAAGCCAGGATTCAAGATTCCCGAAGAATGGATTCTCTTATCAGCACCAAGAGTTAATGATTTGTATGTCCTTGATATGAGCCAAGCAATAACTAAGTCCAAACAAGTTACTTGCTTTATTTCAAAAGCCACTGAAAAGGAGACGATCTCTTGGCACAGACGGATGGGTCATATTCACCTCAGAAAAATGAATCACCTTGTCAAAAACAATTTGGTGAGAGGTGTCAATGTGAAGAATTTTCAACTTCAAGATGTCTGTGTGCCGTGTCAGAAAGGGAAGCAAATCAAGAAATCACATCCATTGAAAAAGGTTAACACTGTAAACATGCCACTCGAACGTCTGCATATGGACCTTTTCGGCCCAGTCAAACATAAGAGTGTGCACGAGGAGGTTTTCTGCTTGGTAGTCACTGATGACTATTCAAGATTTTCATGGGTTGACTTCATGGTTCACAAGAGCGAGACTCCAGAAATTCTAAAGAATTTGATCACCTTGTTGGAAAATCTTTATAATCTAAAGGTGAGGCGAATTCGAAGCGACAACGGAACCGAGTTCAAAAACAGGGTTATGGATGAATTTTGCACTGCAAAAGGAATCCTTCATGAATACAGCTCTCGGTACACACCACAACAAAATGGAGTCGCTGAAAGAAAGAACAGAACCTTAATTGAGACTGCAAGAACCATGTTGGTTGAGTCTCAGCTTCCAGTTCGATTCTGGACTGAAGCTGTTGCCTCAGCTTGCTACACGTTAAACAGGGTTCTCACAGTGAAAAGACATGGCAAAACGTGCTTCGAACTCCTACACAAGAAGACTCCTGACTTGGAATATCTAGAACCTTTTGGTGCACCATGTACCATGATTGAGCCTGACGGGAAGTTTGGTGCCAAAGCTATCGAAGGCTACTTCCTTGGGTATGCTACTCCTAATCTGCGAGTATGGAACCTGACTACCAAGAAGATTGAAGAATGGGGTGAAGTAAGAGTTCAAAGATATTCTAATCCTCCGAAGCCTTCTGGAGATCCATGGATGTTCGATTATGATGGTCTTTTCGACTCATTTAATCTGCCGACATTTGATGATGACAATGCAATTGCTCAAATGTTGTCTGAAAGCGAGAATGCGACTGGCTCTCAGTTAGCTCGCCCAATCATTGTTGACTCACAAGCATCCTCTTCTGTCAACAATCTCGTTTCAAATGAGGTGTTTAATGATGCTGTCGATTACAATTTGTCATCGGAAGATGAGGAGTATGTTGATGCAAATGATGGTGAAGCACCGCGGTTCAAGGTACTTCAGAAGCAACGGATCCAGTGTCTGCGCCAATTATCCAAGAAGAAAATGCATCATCTTCTACAACTCAACAGCTTCAGAATGATATCGGGAATTTAAATATCAATAACTTGAGGCCAAATGTTGAAATTCCTCCAGTTTCTGAAACCCGAATTCATAACATCCATCCTCAGCAGAATATTATAGGTGATGTTCTCAGTGGTGTAAGGATAAGGAATCAAATCAGAAATAACGAAAATGCTGGCTTGTATGCTGAGATACGAGAATCGGGACAACAAAATGATTGGTCTTTCGCCTGCTATGTTAGCCAAGAAGAGCCTAGATCTTGGAAGGAGGCATTGAAAGATGATTCCTGGGTGGAAGCCATGCAAGAAGAACTTCAGCAGTTCGAGAAGTTGGGCGTATGGAAATTGGTTGATAGGCCCGACAACTACAAGAAGATCGGAACTCGTTGGGTGTTTAAGTGCAAGAAGGACGACCGTGGGGTTGTTGTCCGAAACAAAGCAAGGTTAGTTGTTCAAGGCTTCAGTCAGATAGAAGGTATTGACTACAATGAAGTGTATGCACCTGTTGCACGTCTGGAGGCTATTAGAATCTTTCTAGCCTACGCATCCTTCAAGAAATTCAAGGTGTACCAGATGGATGTTAAAAGTGCTTTTCTTCACGGAGTAGTCGAAGAGGAAGTATATGTCGAGCAACCACCGGGGTTTGAAGATCCATTACATCCTGACAGAGTTTTACTGCTTAACAAGGCGTTATATGGTCTTCATCAAGCGCCTCGAGCCTGGTATGAGACACTGTCTACCTACCTGCTGAACAACGGGTTTAGACGGGGTTTGATCGATTGTACCCTCTTCATCAAAGAAAAAGGTGAAGATCTTCTGTTGGTACAAGTGTATGTCGATGACATTATCTTTGGTTCTACTGATGATAAGTTATGCAAGGAATTTGAGAAGGTGATGCAAGATCGATTCGAGATGAGTGCGATGGGTGAAATGACGTTCTTCTTGGGTTTGCAAGTTAATCAGTCCGAATCTGGAATTTTTATCCATCAAACCAAGTACGTCGGAGACATCTTGAGCCGATTCCAGATGTCCGATTCGAAGCCAATTTCTACTCCTCTTCCGCAGAATCACGGGATTACTCCGGATGAAAAAGGGGATGCTGTAGTCTCTTCACTTTATCGTGCTATGATTGGATCCTTAATGTATCTCACCGCATCAAGACCCGACATTATGTATCCAACGTGCCTTCTCGCCAGATACCAAGCAAATCCGAAGGTCTCTCACTATGCTGCTGTCAAAAGGATTTTTCGTTATCTGAAGGGTTGCCCTGACACCGGGTTATGGTACCCTAAGGATGATAACTTCGATCTCAAGGCTTACAGTGATTCTGATTTCGGCGGCTGCAAGAAAGATGGCAAATCAACTACAGCAGGATGTCAGTTCTTAGGCAATCGCCTAGTCACTTGGCAGTGCAAGAAGCAGACATGTGTGGCTACATCTACATGTGAAGCGGAATACATTGCTGCGTCTAGTTGCTGCTCCCAGGTTCTATGGATCCAACAACAGATGCGGGACTACGGTTTTGAATTCCTAACTACTCCTATTTATGTTGATAATGAAGCTGCTTTACAGATCACTAGAAATCCTGTACAGCACTAAAAAACGAAGCACATCGATATTAAATATCACTTCATACGTGATTGCTTTGAAAAGAGACTTATCGATGTGGTTCACATTCATACCAATCACCAACGTGCCGACCTTTTTACCAAAGCATTTGATAAATCAAGATTCGATTATTTACTTTTGGTAAACGGCATAAAGGTGAAGCAAGAGTAACCGACATCAGGAAATCGTTTTTGTAAATATTTTTCTAAAACCAAAAATCCAAAAATATGTTTTTGCTTTATTTTATTTTTGAATTTTAGGGGGAGAAAGTTTCAAGAAAAATACAAAAACATTGAAAAATCTCAAAAATACAAAAATATGTCTTTAATTTATTTACTTTCTGCATTTAAGGGGGAGAAAATTCAGAAAAACACAAAAACAATAGAAAATCAAAAATGAGTTTCTTGGTAATATAAGAGAAAATGATATTACATCAGAGGTCGGTCGGAACATGTTTCTAGAAATCAAAAGAAAAGGAAAATGATAAGTAGCTCTACTAATGATGTACCGGTAGACTCACGATCATTTTAAAGTATGCAGGAGATATAAACATAACGAACTGAAAACCGCGTGGGAACCGCTCATTGGCATATGGTCTTGGTACCGAAATTTCGTTTGATAGATTGCCGAGGTTCTGAGATATTCGGGGTTTATGCTGTTTATCATCTGGGTATCATGGTTGTTTCTATAAAAGACAAAGTCTTAGTTCTTCCATGATACCATACATACGTGTACATATCTCATACTGCATTCGACCTCAATAAGTGATAAACAATCACATGTCCATACAAAATAAGTGATAAAATATCACATTTATCCGGGAGTCAAGTTCGTCTCTCTGCTGTACGGAAGTACTGACCTGTTCACGGACTTGCTCCTGTGCCCTCATGCATCGAAAATCAAGTTCCTCATCAATAAGTGATTCTATCACATAGGGCTTGTTTTCAACTCAAATAAGTGACTTGTTCACATGTTATATACGTTAAAAACGGATGATAAATGGTATACTCCCCAGTAAGATGAACTCTCGTGCATACCTTGATACGGGAATGTGTCGTGAGTGGATGAACACCGGTCGGTAAGTATAAATCATACCTTAAATGTATCTCATTGTATTATGATTACACTTGATCGCTGAGTTTAAGTGGATAACAATATCGGTAATTGTGGTAGAATACTTATCCGCGTCTGTAAAAGAATTTTAAAAGGAAATGTGTTTTGACAAAAGACCGCAAGCTGATATGATTCTCTTCGCCAGAAACTCGCAAAAATATTGTTGTGTTTGTACATATTTATTTACTGCTTAGTTTTATTGTCTTATTTTAATCAGTTTTGTCGTTTGGTGCATATCAGCACGACATTAGCGGTGATGTCGTTTGATAACATTCAAAGGATATTAAAATTGTTGTCTTTTATTTTATTAAAATCCAAAAAGATTTTCAATTTAATCTTATTTTTGATTAACTGATGTTGGTGCTCGATCCGATACCTGGCAAGCCGAGATACTTCATAAAACTAACCTTTGCAGAACTTCATAACGGACAATTTTTCAAAATGGTCAATTCCGAAAACCTCTAAATTTTTGAAGGGTTTAAATTGCAAATTCCCAAAATCCAAAGTGTTGGTGGAAATCTGATCCTTCGAGGAAGCAATGGCCCTCGAAAGATCAGATGGTCAATGAAAGTCAATGAAAGTCAATCATCTCAGTCGAAAGATGATTTGGTCAACGAAGGATTTGACCAATTTGATCTTTCGAGCTGATCAGACCTTGTTGAAAGATGGATAAGGTTGAAAGATATCCTTCGAGGATTCCCACAAATATCTGGTATCCTTCGATCCAGATCTTTCAAATATCTGGTATCTTTCGATCCAAATATGGATCCTTCGACCCAAAGCTGATCTTTCGAAACACCTTTTCATCTTTCGAAAGGTCATTGATCCTTCGAGACGGTTCGACTTTCGAGGTCAGAGTATAAAAGGTGGTCATCTTCTTCATTTCAACATAACTGTTCAAAATTTCATCACACAAAACCCTCTGATTGTGCCGAAACTCTGCCAAAATCAAAACAAGTTAAGATCAGGATTTTTATATAACATTCACGGTAGGATAATCATAATCATCTTAACACACAACGACTCAAACATCAACATGATCATGTGTTCTTATTTTTCTAATTTTTATTTCTATGATAGGATAAAATGTGAAATGTGAATATGTTGTAAATGGGTCAATGGTAGATTTTGATGATCATATGGTTTTCTTTTTATCTGTTTCTTTGTGTTCAGATGTTTGATTTGAATCTTGATGTCAAGGGTTTTGGATTTTGTTTAAACAGAGTCTTGTTTGGGTGTTTGGTTTAAATCAGTGGATGTGTATGGATTAGTATCCGGGGTTGGGTTTAGTGTTCGAGTTGGTTTTGAGACTGATGTGGTTCAACGTTTAATGTTGATGCTTGAATGTTTTGAAACCTACTTAAAACAATCTTAAAAATCCCCACCGGAAAATATTCCGATGAACTGTGTTGCCGGAAATCAACACGAAGGATGTTGATTCTCAACTTCGAAAGATGTGTTGCAAAATATCTTTCGAATTGAGATTCGAAAGATGTTAAGTTTATCGAAGGATTCATCCTTCGATTGATCAGACCTTTCGAATGATCAAGATATCTTTCAAATTTATGATCTTTCGAAAGATGATCCTTCGATAAGGAATTTCATCCTTCGAGGAAAGTAACATCTTTCGAACAGTCTGTCATCCTTCGAGCCATGTTTCAATCCTTTGATGGCTAAATGGCATCCTTCGAGGATTCAACACTTAGAAATTTTTCAAGAAATTGAAATTTTTCTAAGTGTGAAATCCTTGTTGACTGTTTGACTGTTTTCTCATTACGTGTCACTGTTTTGATGTACAAAAATGGCACCGAAAGTGAGGAAGGAACGGGCAAAGCCAACGAAGAAAGAAAAATCTGAGGTTGAATCTATGTCTGAACCTAGACATAACATGGCCGCTTATCTTCAACCAGAAGGCAAAATCAGTCCGGAATTCACGGGAATAATGGAGTATCTTCATCGCGCTCGTATCAACTATGCAATCACTACACAGCACACTGCTTATCAGTCTCATATCAAGGAGTTCTGGAATTCGGCTGTGGTTGAAACAGTGGATAACAAGGAAGTGATTAGTGGATCAGTTGCTGAGAAACCCGTGGTGATCACAGAGAACACCATCAGAGCACGTTTGCAACTAGGAGATCAACCAGAAGATTCTACTTCTATTGATTTACAATGTCAGCGGGGCTTACTGATGAGGCTATGGTACAGCGATAACGTTCTTGCAAATCAGATCAACAAAGGGTTTATGCCGCTTCGATACAAGTTCTTATTGCATATCCTTATTCACTGCCTGAGCAACAAACGATCTGGATATGATCTGTCGCCGATTGAATTAACGGGATTGTTTACGGCTTTGATTCTGAACAAGCCGTTCAACATATCACGTTATATTTTCGACAATCTGAAAGAAAATGCTCGAAGGCCACTCCCGTCAGCAACCCAACGAACATCTACCAAGTTTTGGCTATATCCTAGATTTCTGCAGATGATGATTGATGATCAGATTCCTGATCTTCCAAAGGCTGAGGCAGATGTTCTACCTGTCAATCCTATGAACGAGCGTACACTCCTGATCTTCAAGTCCATGTCCAAGTATAAGGAATCGGATCCAATTAGAAAGCTTATTGGTCATCTCGATGTTCCGACTTACGAGGCACCGCAGAACAACAAATGGCATCGAGATGCGAGTGATTCTGATGATGAAGAGCCAAGGTTAATCGCTTTGGCTAACACGCAGCTCGGGGCTAAGCACGGAATCAAAGCATCAAGCAATAGATCTGCTGGCAGTTCTAGTGCTGCAGCACATGTTGAAGTTGATGTTAATGTTGCTGCGGAAGAAGTTCAGGGTGTATTCATCGAATCTGATGTCCGTAGTAATGTGGTTAGTTCTACGGCTGGTGAGACTGGTGGTACTGTAGTTGGTGAGACAGGCGGTAGTGCAGGTGGAGATGGTGGTCCTGCAAGTCAGTCAGGCGATGCTGCAACTGACAAAGGCAAAGGAAAGGTAGATGAGCCGAGGAGACTGGTGGATGAAAGTAGTCCGTCTTCTGAAGATGAAGGCGGTTCTGGTAATGATGGTTCGTCTTCTGAGGATGATAATCCTCCTCCACCAGGGATGCGAAAGGTCTATGATAATCGCGGGAATCTCCGTGGTCTTGAACGAATAGAGAAGACGGCTAGAACCGGAGAATCTGACAAAGATGAGGATTATATCCCTGCCGCTCCTGGTTTGATTAGAAAAAGGAAAGCAAAAAAGACAGGGTATTCGTGCTTCAAAGAAAACTGCTGGTGATGCTCCTATTCCTGTTTCTATTCAGCATTCAACGGCTCCAGAGCAACAGCTACCTCCTGTTAGTGATCAATTGACTGCATCAGAGATGCTGGAGCTGATGTCTTCTTCTCAGACGTCTTCTGGGACGCGCACGGTGACTGTTGATCAACAGCCGCCTGCAACTCCCGTCTCAGGTACACATGTCCGACCTCCTCTTGTTATTACTGGTCCAACAGGTGCTTCTGGTCAGGCTGGTCAGTCTGGCTCCTCAGGACCTGAGCCTTCGCGACCGACTCTGGCAGAGACTTTGTCTGTTTTATCTGAAGCTGAAAAGATTCAATTCCTGATCGAGCAAATCAGTGAATTGGGTTCCATAGTCGGTCGGCATACAAGAACGATTGAAGAGTATCGTGTGCAGCGAACACAGGATGTGGTGGCACACAACACGCTGGTTTCAATTGTTAATGCTCAGAATCTCAAGATTAAGGAACAGGCCCTAGAAATTGAAAGGTTGAAGGAAGCGAATAGAGCTCGTGACAGGGAGGTCGAAATAATGAAAGGGCATAGTACTGTGTTAGAGAATGAGGCAAAAGCGTTAAGGCAGAAGCATGAAGAGCTGTCAGAGCGCTATAAAAATCACGATGATCGATTAATAGAAGGCTTCAAGCCTGTTCAAGCAAATTTCAAGAAGTTGGAACACAAAGTAGGTACGCTGTGGAATGAAAGGTGCAAAGCATTAGACATCGTTCCCTCAAAGCGTGGCGATGACAAAGACGATGATGCAGCATATCCTGATCAACCAGCTACCTCAGGTTCCGGTGCAACTGCATCCGGTGCTGCAGGTGGGTCTGATACATCTCAAGCTGCTCCTACTGCTCCTTCAACAGCTACTACTGGCCCATCTGAGCAGACAGAAACGCTAGAAACTTCGACAGGGCTTGAGCATGTTAGTCTGGAACCAGAAGCGTTTGCAGATCTCCCTGAATCCTCAGCTGTTCATCAGTATCATCCAGTCATGGGTGAACTGTTAGAAGAGGGAGAACATGTTACCGAAATGTTTGATGAACGGGTACTGGCTCTGAAAGAGTTGGATGAAGTTGATGTGAACATGATTGATGCCACTCCATTAGTTCCGGACGAAACCGATTTCTCTACGATTGATGAAATCTTCATCGGTTCGGATCCGGAACGTCCTGTCTATGTTGGGCAAGATAATGAGGAGTTTAATGCTCTTGATGATGAGTATGTGGCAGAAAAGACAGCAGAATTTGCCAATCTTTCTTCAGATTCTCCTACACCTCAAGAAAACCGTGAGAAGACTGTGAACGAATGGCGAGCGGATTTCCTAGCTAGGAATCCTCCTCCGCTCGCTCCGTTGGATCAGGTTAATTACATGAGTCTGGAAAAGAATCAGGCTCGGGGTCGTATCATTAGCTGGATGTTTATCAAGGAGCTTCACTACATGGTTGTGAAACGAGAATGCGGTCTTCAGTACTTCAGGTCTCTTCTCAGCATTCTTTCACTTCCTTACTATGATGTTGCAGTTTTGGCTCAACTAGAGGTTATTAACCGAGTCGAAGACAAGATGGTGGACCTGTTTGCAAAGAAGATCAGGTTGGAAAGAAGAAGGGGTTGGAAGGATCCGCTATACAAGCCGCAGTTTCCTCGATACGAGCAGATCAGATTTACACTTGATCCAGATACAAACACTGCTCGTTATCGACTGGTTTATGATCCTCCAAAGTTGATGAAGAAGATACCTTTGTTGAAAATGAAGACGGATTTTCTGGGGAATTTTCGTTGCTGGGTTTATGATGCGGATACTGGAGAAGCCGTGATCTTATTCCGAGATAGTCAAGAGAACTTTCGAATAATAGATCCGATGTGGATTACTAACATGTCCAGGTCGGATATTATTATTCTTAAGGATCACGATATCAACTACCTGGTTAGAGATCGTGAACAAGCAATGAAGTTTCAGAAGATGGCTCTGTACTGCTTCAATTTACTTGTTAATGCGGGAAGTGCATGGTCATCACATCACTTGACAGTTGAAAGGACGTCCGAGACTTAAAGACACGAAGATCGAGACAAAGCTACAGCCAAGGGGGAGTTTGTTGGTGCACTTGTGTCTGTACTTTGTCTGTATTTTGTAGTGTCATAAAACGATGTCTTTTGTTAGTCTTGTTTACGTCTTTTGTGGTTTGTATATGTGTTTGGATGTAAGTTTGACCAAGTCAACCATCCTCCTGGTTTGACTTGGCCAAACAGTCAACACTTAGTTTGTAACATATGTTGTGTCGAAGGATGTCATCGAAGGATTGTTCATATCCTTCGATGACCTCGAAGGATAACCTTCGATGACCTCGAAGGATAACCTTCGATGGATACAAATGGACCTCGAAGGATATACCATCCTTCGAGGTATATGTGGATCCTTCGGAAGGTTTCTGGTCGATAGATGATCTTTCGACAGACATTCTGATCCTTCGACACAATCTATCTGTTATGGGTATATATACCCATGTATGGGTTCATTTCAAAAAAAGACATCAGGAAGACATTTTGAGACATCCGATAGAGTTGTATGTGAGTGAACCAAGTCTTGTAGAGAGTATTTTCAGTTTGGTCAAGGGCTGTAACCGTGTCCACTGAAATACAAGAGAAAACTTTGATATCTCGTGTGTCTACCTTTCTCTTTGTAGCTTGTGTTCTCATATAAACTACCGGTTTGCATTCTAGCTTGGATTCCGCACTTGCTAGTGTGTTAAACATAACAAGGATAAGGTTTAACCTCGACCTCCGGGGGACCTACAATAAGAAAGACATTGTTGGAAAACCTCTATGGCTGCCACCTCAGCTTTTCTTATGTCAGTGGCATTTGCCCTTTTATAGAAGGTATAGATAATATAGATATAGATTATCAATAAAAAAAATAAACGATGCCATTTTCGCCGGAAAGAGAACATTAGCATAAGGGATTTTTGGGGAAATACAGTCGATGACCTTCATATGGAGTAAACACAGGTTAAAGACCGCAAGCATGGATTGGGAGAACCTGGTGAAATTTAACTTGATCTCACAAATGTAATTTATTTTTTCTTGTAATATTGGGTGAGTAACAGTGGTGTTGGCTATGTTGCTAAAACCTCAATGATAATTTCGGTCTGTAAATTGTTGGTGATGAATACAAGTAGTAATTTGCTGATAAAAGGATAAAAAAATAAAAATAAACGATGCAACTTAATTTATAAGATGGCTTTTGCTTGCCACGTTCTTACAGAATCATTCATTATGTTACAAGCTTTTATTTTTTTGCCATATCGTTATTAATTATTATTTGTTGTCTAGATCTTGATTTAACCTGCAAGAAGTTGCTCCACATTCATGGGAACCATAAATTGTTGTGATCCACTGTATAACATTTCTGAAAAGAAGCTTGCAGCTGCTTCTGTTGTATGGACACGATCCCAAAAAAAATAGTTTTTCCTGTTCGGACAAAAGCGCGCTATTGGGATGCATAGCACATCAGCATTTAGGTTTCCGAGCCCACAACAAGCTTCTTTTATCTCTGTAAACCCTAAAATCAAACATAAATATATAATAATATAAGCTTTTATTATTACTTTGCCTTTGGCTAACCAACACTTTCTTATTAATAGCGGATATTTAATGCCATCACTTTGTTGTAGTTTTACTCTTAAGTTGTCGTTGACAGTGACATGTTCAAATCTTTTTGAACGGGGATTATCATAAAGTTTTATTTTTAACAAATACAACCAGCAGATAACTCATGTTTTTTTTAAAAGAAAAAAAAAAACCTTGATTTTATTAAAAAGTCCAACAAATGCTAGTGATTAGGGTCAGCGATCCTCCCATGACCCTCTTTGTTTTTACCCACATTTGTGGATAGATTAGTTGAAGTGACTTTAAAAAGAAATTTGTTGCGACACCATGTTTTGAAAGATTCTAGTTTTGTGACTGTACAAATATATAATGTATATTATTCCATATATAAGATACCATAAGTCTCATTTTGGAAGAGGCTGACCCAAGCACCATAATAATCAAAGTAAGCAGAATTCATTCCCGGTAATTCAGACTTCAATCCTTGTAGCATCATCTTTAGACCATCATTATACTTGATCGTCATATTATTTAATTTGATGTTGCATTCACCAGTTCGGTTTGTCCTTCTTTGAATCGGGCAACAACCAATTGCCGGAACTCCAGTCACCACCAATTTCCGCGCACCCAGTCCATACAACGTCTGCATTTGTTTCAAACGCATTCATTTAAATCAGTTAAACAAGTTTTTTATTTCTAAAATATCTTGTTAGTTACCAAAAGTCTTACCTTAAATAACCCTTTGAAGGTGGACAACATACGATCAACATATTGTTGTGGGGTATACAGTTTAGCAACAAGCGAACCGACCGTAAAATATGCAAACAAATCGTTGGTTCCAATAACGATTGGGAATAAGGATTTGGATAGGTGAGCCTGTGCACCAGATGGTCCTAGCTGACGGACCAGTCTGTCGCGGACCATGGTGAAGTAGTCCACTTGTTGTCCTAAAGAAAGTGCCTGTACCTGCATTCACAATGAATATATATAAAATTAAAAGTTAATATAAACAAGTTACGTATATTATATATTTTGTATAGTATACACAAGATAATATAAACAAGTTACGTATGCTATGTATTTTGTATAGTATACACAAGATAATAAACAAGTTACATACAATGAAGGCCACGTGTTTGAACTTTTTTAGTAATTATAGTTTGCACATCATCGGTATATATAGATATAGTTAAAGAGTACAGGTTATTAGGGTTACATAATTACACTAATACCCCGTATTAATAATAAACATTATAAAATAACCAAAGGTTTATTTAATCTATGTAACAGTTGGTTTCTTACAGCCATTATTCGACCGGATTCGTTAAGTATGCCGCCTCCTCCAGATGCAAAGCTGACTCCGGTGATGGGTGGTGTTGCACTACCATTCAATGATAAATACGGTGGCGGTACTGGTAATCCAATCTCCTCCACTGTCAAAACATAAAAGTGTGCAACAAGTGGATTTTACGAGGGGTGTGTTGATCGCTAAAAAAGAAAATGACTAAATACATGTGGAATAATACCAAGAAAGTCAGGAATATTCTTCCCATTAGAGAATCTTCCGGTGGGTTTGCTGTTGGGAAAATCAATGCCATTGTGGGGGAAATTAGCCTTGGCAGTTGAAAGTGGTAGGTAATTATTGTTTCCGACGTCCATAAACGAGTCACCAAATACGTAAATAGCTGGTGCAGCAGGTTGAGCTTTACAGACACTAATGGTAAACACCAAAACGCACACAAACATAAGAGCCATGGTGTGTGGGTGAACTTGTGAGGGGGGTTGTGGGGTTTATAAATGGGCTAATGGCTACCTGCTAACGTGGATAATAAGGAGTTTGAGTGTGAGTGAAGGTTTTCATTTAGACTTTGTTGCACAAGGCAGGCAATTGTGTCAACCATTACTTAATAAGAGTTAAATGTTCCCGTGAAAATAAAATAAACGTACGAATTGAAAGAAAAGTAAAAAAAGTGGCGGTGTCATTTTGGTAATTATCACCAACTTCAAAATTACTCTACTAGAGTAATTTTGAGCTTTTGTAGAGTAATTTTGTAAATGTTCAAGGTAGAGTAATTTTGGTCGTGTAAGGTAATTATCAAAATTGTAGGGTAATTATCAAAATTACACTACCCCCCCCCCCCCCCCAAACCTAAAAAAACCTAAACCATTGTAAATGTTCATGTAGAGTAATTTTGTTCGTGTAGGGTAATTATCAAAATTGTAGGGTAATTATCAAAATTACACTAACCCCCCCCCCTCCCCCAAACTAAAAGCTAAAAACTAAACCATAAAGCTAAACCCCATAACTAAATGCTAACAACATTATTCTACAAGACATTTTCCAAAATTACTCTACAGAAGTCAAAATTACTCTACTAGAGTAATTTGATAATTACCCTACATTTCCCAAAATTACTCTACAGATGCTCAAAATTACTTTACAAGACAGTTTTTTGCTTTTTCCCCAGTTATTTTGAAGTTGCTCATAATTACCAAAATGACACCGCCACTTTTTGTTTTTTCCCTCAATGCGTACGTTTCGTACGTTAATATTATTTTTATTTGATCCTTTACCTACTTAATAATGTGGTAGGTATTTTTATAATTAGATCACCTGTAATTGGCATGTGGGGCTCAGGTCTTATCATCGCCACACCCACGGAACACCTTGATGCAGTTCCGTGAGCGGGGCGTGAGGGACTTGCGAGTTAGCCCACGGGTGTGAAGAAAATGTGTTAGAAGCCAAAAAGGTAGGGTTTAAGGATGGTAAAATGTAGACAACCTTACCACTATTTCGTAGGAATAGAGAGACTGCTTCCAATGAGACCCCCGATTCTATAGTACTGTAATCAGGACAAAGGCCAATTAGTGTGTACCCCCTTTGTCTTTCGGCTATCAACGCCATCACAAGATGCATGATTAACCGTTCCCCACTTTTAATGTTATTTTACGAGATTAGTAAAATAACGTTAAAATTAGTGCAATTTTACTTTTGCCCCCGATTGCCCACACGTATATATACATTAGATATTTTACTACAATATTTAATCTAAGACTTAATTTGATTTTTCTTAAATAAGTTGCGCTTCGCAATTAAAAAAAGAAACTAGTTATGCAGTCTTCTTTATTAATTTTTTTCTTAACATTCCGGATATAATTTCCAAAACAAAGTTGTTTTATAAAAATGTATATTTTTTTTTGTCTTGGTGTGAAGTCAAAGCTCAGTGGTTTAGATTGGAGAGTAGAGTAAGAACGGAAGGAAGATGAGGAAGAAGATCTACTAACCTTTGGGGTGGAAGAGGAGAAGGATGGCTTGTCCGTTGGCGGCTTCGGCAGCGGTCCTTGCGAACTCGTATGTGGCATCCACTACAAAACCGACAAACAGACAAGACGACTCAAACAAATGACTCAATAAAAATATAAAAGACACTAAAAATATTTAGACTCCTACGACTCAAACAAAGAATTAGCACGTATGATGTCAAATAAGTCCAAACATGTAACGCCCAGCGTCCCTAAACTTTAGACTCTTGGCAAGATCAGTCCTTGAACTTCTATTAGTTGCCCATTTTGGTCCCTGTTGTTATGTGATGTTGATACTTTGGTAATTTTGGTGAGAATCTTATTAGATACTTGATTCATGATACTTAACGACGAGACTTGATTCTTTATCCTAGATACTTGATTCATGATACTTAAACTACGAGACTTGACACTTAATCTAGATACTTGACTCATGATGCTTAAACTAGACACTTGATTCTTAATGATTAAACTAGATACTTGTACCTTAATACTATGAAAACTAGATTCTTTATTGATGATTCTTGATACTTGATACTTGGACTCTTGATTCTTGAAACTTGAGAAACTATGATTCTTGACTCTTGAACCTTATTTGGTGCCTGACTCTCGAGACTCGTGAAACTTGATTCTTGGTTAAGCGAGATACTGGAGTCTTGTCACTAGCGGAATCTATGAAACTTTATGGTTATAATGTAATCTAGTTACGAGATACTTTTGCCCAAATTATATACAACGCAACGCTTAATCTAATTCACGAATCAAAGACGGGAACGCGGAAAGGTTGGATTGGCCAGAGTGGCAATCCGATCGGATTGCCACCCGATCGGATTACCACCCGATCGGGTGACCACCCGTTCGGACTACCACCCGACCCATGCGCACCTTATCTCTTTCTCACACCCTCACACTGTAAATAGGAGCTGTAACATCAGTCCTTCACTGATGTGACAGCCCTGCTCGACTCAGACGCACAAGCACCTTTCTCCTCCATTTTCTTGACGATTTCGGTACGTTCCAAGACTAGATCCTTGTACTTTCTTGATCTACACTTCGTCCTTTACGTGATTCACCTTTGAAATCACCTTTTTCACCATGAAATCTCTCGGATCTAAGATCTTGAAGATGACGTCATCATGGTAGTTTGTACAAACTACTATATGATGTCATTCTTTGAAAGATCTAGCCAAGATCTAAGTGATTTCGTACGTTTTTCATCAAATCTAAGCAAGATCTAAGAGTTTTGATAATGAAACTTAGGCTTTTCTTCATCTTTTCTTCAACTCTTACTTATTTCAGTGGAAACCGGGTCTAAATGGACTGTAGACTTGATAAGTAGTCTAAAGTCGGCTTGGATCTGAGTTATTACCAGTGAAGACAAGCATGGAACGGATTCCGACATAAACTCGTTAGGACAGACGACTGATCGGACAGGGGTGATTCCCACCCAATCAGAACGCATGTGTGCTGAAAAGTTTACCGTTGTCAATATGTGTCGTGCCGTCACCATAAAGCTAGAAACTTAGAAATTTTAAGAAATGATAAACAAAAACAAGGATCGCCCGATCGAGCGGCAACCAGATCCCCTATCAGGTGACACTTGCCCTTTAACTTGAAACTTTGAAACTCTTCAACTCTTAGAGTCTTTTGAACATGGAAACTTTGGAAACTTTGATCGAGTGGCAACCCGATCGGACAGCCGCCCGATCGAGCAGCCACCCGATTGAGATGACCAAAACACTTAACACCCGGATCGAGGGGCAACCCGACCGGGCAGCCGCCCGATCGGACAGCCACCCTATCCCCTCACTTGTGAAAAACAAATCAAGAGGCCATCCGATCGGGCAGCCATCTGTCTCCTCACGCACATGTGTCACCCGACCGACTGGCAATCCGATCGGATTGCCATCCGTTCGGACAGCCATCCGAATCCAGTGACTGAATTGACACTTTGAGCAACCTTGTTATTCTGCCCGACTCTTATCCTATTGTAATCTAATCAGGCTAATTCTAAAAAGAGCTCCATTTGATCTAATAACAGTTGCGACTGTTAAGCAATCACTGTGAGTATACTCGATCCCCTTTTACTTTAAACTTTTGGGGTGCAACATGTATTCTATGAAACTTAAACTTGAATCTTTGAAACTTAAACTCTATCCGGTGTGTACGTGAAACTTGTGATTTTGATTCTTGACTCTTTGTGCTATGTGACGTTTAATCCAGAGTGTGTAGTTCCGCCTTAACAATAGTAGCGCTATAGGAGATGCACCTCTCTCATTATTCTCGGGGGGTATTATTAGGAGGATTCTAGTTTACCTCATTGATTCTTTGGTAAACAACTAAAGCATCGGGATACTTGGGCTATCACTGCGTGGACTGCGACACTAGCACGGCTGAAACAATTTTATCACTTACATTTTGGATATGAATTGTTTTAATCTATTATTCTATTATCAATCTTGTATAATCGCCAATACTCTTGTATTGATATTTTAATACATGTTGCAGGCTGATAGGATGCTTTGGAATGCATGGAATCTAGCTAGGAGATGCTTAGAAACGTCGCCTAGTTAACTTAGAAACTTTTGAACAAATTGAATAATATTTGTTATGTTTTTGTACTGGATGTATTTGGTTGGTACTCTTTAGACAATTGCTATGAAATCAATCTAATTCTATAATGAAACATCTAGTGTTATGGAATTTCTCATGAGCAATCTGAACGCTTAGTGCTCGCACCCCGATGTTTCCGCCATCGGTTGGGGTGTGACAGATTGGTATCAGAGCCATAGCTATAGGGAATTAGGATAAGTAGGAATACTTGCCCTAGTCTATAGTTCTAGGAATCTTGATTCTTATTTGTTGTTTAAGACTTATGCATTCTACCGTATCTTCTTCCTAGCAGCACAAGTTCCTATTAAACTTACATGCCTTTCCTAAGGCTGACACAATGTACACTTTATACTTTGAAAACACTGTTAATCAGCGTTTGTGTTTCGCACGAAATTTATCTTCAAGACAGGAGTGACATCCAAACCTTGAAGAGAATTTCCTCATTATAATCTAGTAGGTCTTATCTGCGGATAAGTACCGACGTTGTAGGGTACGATGTTGTCAAGTTAGAGGTGAAACTCAGATCTTGATAACTAGTCTCACTCTTTGATGTTTTATGTCTCGCCAAAGTCTCGTGACTTCCGATCAATTGAGTACGTGAAATAACTAAAAGGACAAATATCATAGGCCTAACATCGATGACGTATTTGTCTAAGTAAGTCAATACACGATACCTCAATTCGAAAGGGGTTCGAATCACTTTGGTTAGTCGTCGTTCCTATACCCGGAACAATCATACGCTTTATAAGCCTATCTTGCTTTTATGTTGTCTCGATTTCTTTATGTGGTTTTAGACTCGATTCTTTGTTCATTTTGGTATACTTTCACACGCATCACACTTTGTCCGCAATCTAAAACGTTAATTCTAATCTCAGATCAAACTAAATTTATGAAGCTTTATTCTATGTGTAATCTATGTTGTGATCTTGATCGACTATTATGTTATGATGAGTTGTTGTGCGTATGAAACACTAAGATGACATGGAAGTACGAGACAGAAGTGGCATGTCCGAAGCATGGTGGATACGCCGCTGGTACTTCCTATATATAAGTGCTTTCGGCATGTTACCAACTTTCGTACCAAGTGCCATACGAGGTTAGTGTTTGCAGACCAGTGTGGATAGTCTATGTAATCTGTGGGAAGTTTATGCGATCAATGGAAGGTCTATGGAATCTATGGGGAATCTATGTGAACTCTAAAGCTATACATGCAATCTATGAGGAATCTACTCTAGCATGATCTATGTTAATCTATTGTGTTAATCCATTTGTGTTAATCTATGGCAATCTATTGAGTTAACCTATGTTAATCTATTGGGTTAATCTATGCTGATCTACGGAGTTAAACTATGGTGATCTGTGAATTCTATTTGAGTAATCTATGCGAAACCATTTGAGCAATCTATGAGTATATGATGATGATGATGATGATGATGAGTGAACTGTTACGTTTGGTGATTGCGACATGTTACAAGACACCGAGTGCGAGGCAAGGCGATGTGTCCGAAGCGTGGTGGATACGCCGCTGGTACTTCCTATATATAAGCGTTTTTGGCCCGTTGACCAAACTTCGTACGATGTGCCATGTAAAGGTCATGAGTTTTGTGGTGATTCAATCTAGATTCTTTAATCTATCGTGTGTGTAATCTATATTGTGAGATCTCGTGAATTTAGACTTATACGATCCTTATGTCGGATCTTTTAGATGTCTGCTCGAAGACTCTCCGACAACCTCAGAAAGTCTAGGGAGAAGTCCCAGAAAAAGATGATGTCATTCATGGCCGACCAGATCGCTCGAGTAGTGCCAAAGATCGTCTCTGAGCTTCAAGGATCGAACACTCCGCCGTCTTCTGCGGATTCCAAAACGGAAAAGTCGACATCCGTAAAGTTCAACTACAAACATTTCGTCTCGTGCAACCCCAAGCCTTTCACGGGCAGTGATGGGGTGACTGCTATGCTGGAGTAGTTCGACAGCATCGAGGTCACTTTCATCAACAGTGAATGCCCAGAGCAGATGAAGACTAGGAGTGCGGCGGGAATGTTTCAAGGTAGAGCTTTAGAGTGGTGGACGAACGAGAGAAACATCTGTATAAATGAAGAAGCCTATGCTCTTCCATGGGCTGAGGTACGAGAACTGATGATGCTCGAGTTCTGTCCTCCCCATGAACAATTGAAGCTTGAAGAAGAGTTCTGACATCTGAAGCAAGTTGGCGATGATAATCTGGCTTATACTACCAGATTCAAGCAGCTGAGTCTTATCGTCCCTCACTTGGACTCGACTCCTAAGCGGATGATAACCAAGTACATCAACGGTCTACCGTCTGCTATGCGCGATTCTATTGAAGCAGCTCTGTTGGAAGCTATTGAGGAAGTCTACCGTCTTGCAGCTAGTCTCAACAACAATCGGGTGCGTGATAAATAGTTTGCTACCCCTGCACCTTCGAAGGCTGCTAACCAAGTTACCCAGCAGCCGAGTGGCAGCAAGAACAAGAAAAGGAAGTCTCAGGGGTCGGGATGTAATGCTATTGTCCCTGCTGCAAACCCTGCTGCTAAACCTGCTCCTACTCCTGCTGCTGCTAACCCTGTTGCCCCTGAAGCAAAGAAACAATACACTGGGTCTCACCCGAAGTGTACCACTTGCAACTACCATCATCCGGAAAACGCTGCATGTCGTCTGTGCACCAACTGCAACCGTTATGGTCACACGACCCCTTACTGCCGTCAAGCTAATCCTGCTCCAGTTCAGCAAGTCCCAGTACAAGCAGCTCTTCCAGCTCCTCCACAGAACCCAGGACCAGCCAATGCCGTTCGTGCATGCTTTCAGTGTGGGGATACTACTCATTTTCACAATCGTTGCTCCCAGCTGAACCAAGATCAACAGGCAGCCGCTCGTGGACGAGCGTTTAATCTCAATGCTAACCAGGCTCGCAACAACAACGACGTGGTGAATGGTATGTTCCTTTTTAATAACCTCTATGCTTCAGTTCTATTTGATACTGGTGCCGATAAAAGCTTTGTGTCTGTGGAATTTGAGTCTTTGATAAACTGTACACGCTCTAAGTTACCAGAGTCGTTCTCAGTTGAGGTCGCTAATGGTAAGTCGATTCTTGTAAATTCTATCGTGCGTGATTGTTCCTTGATTCTTAACGATCACGTATTCTCTATTGATCTTATACCCATGCGGTTGGGTAGTTTTGATGTTATCACCGGCATGGATTGGTTGTGTAAGAACCATGCCAAAATTCTGTGTCACGAGAAGCTTGTCCGTCTTCCTCTTCCGTCTGGTGATCTTTTGCATGTTTATGGAGACCGACCTTCGAAAGGACTAAGGCTGATGTCATGCACACAAGTAAGCAGAAGTTTACGTAAACAGAACCCTGCCTTCTTGGCCCACGTGGTGGAATAGAAGGGCAAGGGGAAGAACATAAACGAAGTTCCGGTTGTGTGTGACTTCCCTGATGTCTTTCCTGAGGATCTACCTGGTCTTCCTCCTCCAAGATCCATCAATTTTTGTATTGATCTCATACCTGGTGCGACTCCTGTCACCAGGGCTCTTTACCGTCTTGCACCTTCCGAGATGCAAGAGTTATCCAGCCAGCTACAGGAATTGCTCGATAAAGGTTTTATTCGTCCAAGTACCTCCCCGTGGGGTGCTCCTGTTTTATTTGTCAAGAAGAAGGATGGCTCTTTTCGTATGTGTATCGACTACCGTGAACTTAACAAGCTTACTGTGAAGAATCGTTACCCTCTACCTCGTATCGACGACTTATTTGATCAACTTCAAGGCGCGTCCTGTTTTTCTAAGATTGGACTACGTTCTGGATATCATCAACTACGTGTCCTCGAAGATGATATTCCGAAAACTGCGTTTCGTACTCGATATGGGCACTACGAGTTCGTGGTCATGCCTTTTGGCCTGACCAACGCACCTGCAGTGTTCATGGACCTTATGAACCGTGTCTGTAAACCTTATCTTGATCGTTTTGTTATAGTCTTTATCGATGATATTCTCATTTATTCTAAGTCTAAAGCCGATCATGCTCGTCATTTACGTCTTATGCTTGAACTTATACGTGGTGAACGCCTATATGCTAAATTTTCTAAGTGTGAGTTTTGGATTGATGAAGTGCAGTTTCTTGGTCATATTGTTAGTAGTCAGGGTATCCATGTTGATCCTTCGAAAATCGAGGCAGTGAAGAATTGGTGTACACCTAAATCCTTGTTGAGATTCGTTCTTTTCTAGGATTGGCAGGTTATTATTGCTGGTTCATCGCGGTTTTCTCTAAAATCGTTGTTCCTCTTACTACTCTAACCCAAAAGGAGAAACCTTTTGTTTGGGGTACCGAACAAGAGGAATCCTTTCAAACCCTTAAGAAACTTTTGTGTAACGCTCCTGTTTTAACTTTACCCGATGGGAATGATGATTTTGTGGTGTATTGCGATGCCTCGAACCACGGCTTGGGCTGTGTGCTCAGGCAAAGGGACAAGGTCATTGCTTACGCCTCTCGTCAACTTAAAGTGCATGAGAAAAACTACACCACTCACGATCTGGAGCTTGGTGCGGTTGTTTTGCCGTTAAAGATCTGGTGACACTACCTTTATGGTACCAAGTGTGTGGTCTTCACCGACCATAGGAGCCTTCAACATATCTTTCACCAAAAAGAGCTGAACATGCGACAGAGACGTTGGGTGGAACTACTTAACGACTGTGACTGCGAAATTCGCTATCATCCTGGCAAGGCAAATGTAGTGGCCGACGCTCTTAGTCGTAAGACTCATGTCAAGGCTATTCGTATATCTAGTGATTTGCATGCTTGTATTCATGAAGCTCAGTATTCGTCTGCTAATGAAGGAAGCCTATCAGTTGAAATCCTTGGCGCTAACGTTAATCAGCTCGAAACTAAATCTGATGGTCTTCAGTATTATCTAAATCGCATCTGGGTGCTGAATCGCGATAATCTACGTGAGCTCATTATGAATGAGACTCACAAATCCCGTTATTCTATTTATCCAGGCGCTGATAAGATGTACCAGGATCTGCGTATGACTTATTGGTGGCCTGGCATGAAGAGGGACATTGCTGTGTATGTTTCAAAATGCCTCACCTGTCTGAAGGTGAAAGTTGAACATTAGTGTCCCTCTGGACTTTTAGAGCAGCCGAAAATCCCCGTTTGGAAGTGGGATAGTCTTGCTATGGATTTTATTACCAAGTTACCCCGTACACCTGCCGGTCATGACAGTATTTGGGTAATTATTGACCGTTTAACTAAATCAGCCCACTTTCTTCCTATTCGTGAAGATTATAAAGTGGAGAAACTTGCTAGGATCTATACTGATGAGATTATAACCCGTCATGGCATACCTCTGGACATAATCTCTGACCGTGATGGTCACTTTACTTCATGTCTTTGGCAAACATTTCAGTCTTGGGTTCGCACTTCAATCTTAGCATGGCCTTTCATCCTCAGACGGATGGACAGACCAAACGTACTATTCAAACCCTAGAGGACATGCTCCGTTCTTGTGTCATCGACTTTGGTGGTAACTGGGATGTACATTTACCATTGATAGAATTCTCGTACAACAATAGCTACCATTCCAGTATTCAGATGGCTCCTTTGGAAGCTTTATATGGGCGAAAATGCCGATCACCTCTAAGCTGGCATGAGGTTGGGGAAAAATAGTTCACTGGCCCTGAGATTATTCAAGAGACAACGGATAAGATTCTTCAGATCCGTGATAACTTGATCAAGGCTAGGAGCAGACAAAAGAGCTTTGCTGATAAAAGGCGAAAGCCTCTGGAATTTTTTGTTGGGGATCGAGTTCTTCTCAAGGTATCTCCCTGGAAGGGAGTAGTTCGCTTTGGTAAAAAGGGAAAGCTTGTTCCTCGCTATGTGGGTCCTTTTGTAATACTTAAAGGATTGGCAAGGTGGCGTACAAACTCGATTTGCCACAGGAACTAAGCAACGTGCATCCAGTGTTCCACGTATCTAACCTACGAAAATGTCTAGCCGATGAGGAACTGCAGGTTCCTCTTGAAGACTTGCAAATAAATGAAGCTGTCCAATTTGTGGAGAAACCGGTCGAAATCATGGATCAAACTGTCAAGCGTCTGAGGCGCAGCAAAATTCCCATTGTTAAGGTTCGATGGGAAGGAAAGCGTGGTGCCGAATTCACTTAGGAGCTGAAAAGTGATATGAAGGCCAAGTATCCGCAGCTCTTCGAACAGTCTTCATCTAAGATTTCGGGGATGAAATCTCCTAAAGGAGGGGAGACTGTAACGCCCAGCGTCCCTAAACTTTAGACTCATGGCAAGATCAGTCCTTGAACTTCTATTAGTTGGCAATTTTGGTCCCTGTTGTTATGTGATGTTGATACTTTGGTAATTTTGGTGAGAATCTTATTAGATACTTGATGCTTAACACTATGATGCTTGATTCTTTATCCTAGATACTTGATTCATGATACTTAAACTACGAGACTTGACACTTAATCTAGATACTTGACTCATGATGCTTAAACTAGACACTTGATTCTTAATGATTAAACTAGATACTTGAACCTTAATATTATGAAAACTAGATTCTTTATTGATGATTCTTGATACTTGATACTTGGACTCTTGATTCTTGAAACTTGAGAAACTATGATTCTTGACTTTTGAACCTTATTTGGTGCCTGACTCTCGAGACTCGTGAAACTTGATTCTTGGTTAAGCGAGACACTGGAGTCTTGTCACTGGCGGAATCTATGAAACTTTATGGTTATAATGTAATCTAGTTACGAGATACTTTTGCCCAAATTATATACAACGCAACGCTTAATCTAACTCGCGAATCAAAGATGAGAACGCGGAAAGGTTGGATTGGCCAGAGTGGCAATCCGATCAGATTGCCACTCGATCGGATTACCACCCGGTCGGATTACAACCCGATCGGATGACCACCCGATCGGACTACCACCCGACCCATGCACACCTTATCTCTTTCTCACACCCTCACACTATAAATAGGAGCTGTCACATCAGTCCTTCACTGATGTGACAGCCCTACTCGACTCAGACACATAAGCACCTTTCTCCTCCATTTTATTAACGATTTCGGTATGTTCCAAGACAAGATCCTTGTACTTTCTTGATCTGCACTTCGTCCTTTACGTGATTCACCTTTGAAATCACCTTTTTCACCATGAAATCTCTCGGATCTGAGATCTTGAAGATGATGTCATCATGGTAGTTTGTGCAAAACTACTATATGATGTCATTCTTTGAAAGATCTAGCCAAGATCTAAGTGATTTCGTACGTTTTTCATCAAATCTAAGCAAGATCTAAGTGATTTCGTACGTTTTTCTTCATCTTTTCTTCAACTCTTACTTATTTCGGTGGAAACCGGGTCTAAATGGACTGTAGACTTGATAAGTAGTCTAAAGTCGGCTTGGATCTGAGTTATTACCAGTGAAGACGAGCATGGAACGGATTCGCGTAACTCTTTTGACGGCTTGCGTCGTCGATCCGCGTAACTCTTTTGACGGCTTCTAGCTGTCTGTAGGTTATCGCGAATCTTCTTGACCTTATATGTAGTCTCTAGAATGAGTTCAGGTCCAGTAAGCTGAGCTTCACCTATGTCATTCCAGCAGACCGGTGAACGACATTTTCGACCATATAAAGCTTCGAAAGGAGCCATATTGATGCTAGAGTGATAACTATTGTTGTAGGAGAATTCGATCAATGGTAGATGCGAATCCCAACTACCACCAAAGTCAATCACACACGCCCTAAGCATATGTTGTGCTCAAATTAAGTTGGGTACCCATGGCAGATTGCATGGTTCTCCAAAAGTGAGACGAGAATTGAGCATCTCTGTCAGATATAATGTTCAAAGGAACATCATGTCGGGATACAATCTCATCCACATAGATTTTAGCAAGCTTCTCAGCAGATAGATCCTCACGGATCGGCAAGAAATGTGCTGACTTAGTAAGACGATCAACAATAACCTAAATGGCATCATGACCTCTTTTAGTGTGCGGCATCTTGGTAATGAGATCCATAGCAATGTTTTCCCATTTCCAAACAGGTATCTCTGGTTGCTACAATAATCCAGAGGGATGTTGGTGTTCTGCCTTAACCTTAAGATAGTAAGGCATCTGGAAACATATAAGGCAATGCCTTTCTTCATACCCGGCCACCAATACTGGGTTCGAAGATCCTTATACATCTTGTCTGCACCAGGATGAATAGAATAACGAGACTTATGAGCTTCATCCATAAGCAAGGTGCGAAGATCGTCTATACTTGGGACCCACAAACGGCCCATGAAATAGAATATCCCAAAGTCTTTTAGTTCATGCTCAGGCTTAATGTGACATGGTAATTCTTTACCCATCAAGCCTTGTGTAACACAACTATGTTGAGCCTGAGAAATGTGGGTTTGAATATCATACCGAACCTGAACACAATGAAGCTTGACACGTTCCTTACGACTCAATGCATCAGCCACGACATTCGCCTTACCAGGATGATAGCGAATTTCGCAGTTGTAGTCGTTTAGAAGTTCAACCCAACATCGTTGTCTCATGTTTAGTTCTTTCTGATTGAAGATATGCTAGAGACTTTTGTGGTCAATAAACACTAGACACTTTGTACCATACAGGTAGTGTCTCCAGATTTTGAGAGCAAAAACTACTGCATCCAACTCAAGATCATGAGTGGTGTAGTTCTTCTCGTGCACCTTCAGCTGTCTTGATGCATAAGCTATGACTTTGTTTCTTTGCATGAGAACGCAACCAAGGCCTATATTGGATGCATCCCAGTACACAACAAATTCGTCGTTTCCCTCTGGTAAAGTTAAGATAGGTGCATCACAGAGTTTTTGTTTCAAGATCTGAAAAGCTTCTTCCTGTTTGGACCCCCACTCAAAAGGTTTGTTCTTCTGAGTTAAAGCTGTGAGAGGAACCGCAATTTTGGAGAAGTTTTCAATGAAACGGCGGTAATAACCCGCTAGACCAAGAAATGAACGAACCTCGGTAGGAGTAGTAGGAGTATCCCAATCCTTAATCGCACTGATTTTGGCGGGATCTACATGTATATCTTGTTCGTTGACGATGTGCCCCAAAAATTGAACTTCCTTATGCCAGAATTCGCATTTGGAGAATTTGGCGAAAAGCTGATCTTTCTTTAGGAGCTCCATTGTAAGACGAAGATGTTGCTCATGATCAGCTCGAGTCTTAGAATAGAACAGAATATCATCAATGAAAACGATGATGAACTTGTCCAAATAAGGCTTACAAACCCTATTCATCAAATCCATGAAAACAGCAGGAGCATTAGTTAAACCGAAAGGCATAACAGTAAACTCATAATGACCATATCGAGTACAAAAAGTTGTCTTGGGAATATCTTCTTCGATCACTCGAAGTTGATGATACCTAGAACGCAGATCAATCTTTGAAAAGCAAGTAGCACCCTGTAGCTGATCAAAGAGATCATCAATGCGAGGTAGGGGATATCGATTCTTGATGGTAAGCATGTTAAACTCACGATAATCGATACACATCCTGAATGATCCATCTTTCTTTTTCACGAATAGGACAAGAGCGCCCCAAGGTGAAAAGCTTGGACGAATGAATCCTTTGTCAGATAGGTCCTGGAGCTGCTTAGACAACTCTTGCATCTCAGATGGTGCAAGACGATAAGGTGACTTAGCAATAGGATTTGCACCAGGTACAAAATCAATACGAAACTCAGCTTGGCGTACAGGGGGTAAACCAGGTAATTCTTCAGGAAATACCTCAGGATAATCCCGAACAACAGGGATATCTTGAATAGACTTACCTTTGCTTTCTCCTCTACAACATGTGCCAAGAAGGAGACATATTTCTTTCGTAGGTATTTTTGGGCTTGGGTACAAGACATGAGTTTAACGGGTTTCTCCCCATGAACTTCTAATATCTCACCAGTCGAAAGCGGTACACGGACCAACTTCTCAAAACATACCACCTCGGCATGGTACTTGGATAACCAATCCATTCCTATTATTACATCGAAGCTCCCAAGTTGCATCGGTGTGAGGTCAATAGGGAAAAGATGGTTATTAAGATTCAACTGGCAATTTCGAAGAACAGAGTCGAGTACAATAGGTTCACCACTAGCTACTTCTACTGTCAAGGGCTTTCCTAGTTTTGTTCTAGTCATCGAAAGCAAAGGCTCAAATGCTAAGGACACAAAACTCTTATCGGCACCCGAATCAAATAGAACAGAAGCAGGATGGTTATTAACTATGTGCTATGTTAACCACTTCGTTATCCGCACGCGCCTCATTTGCACTAAGGTTAAAAGCTCTACCATGAGCCGGTGCTTGATTCGCATTTGCCAACCTCAGGCAGTTGTTCCTGTAGTGGGTTAGATCCCCACAGTTGAAACATGAACCAGGCAGATAGTGAGGTCGTGCAGGATTCTGGGCAGGGTTTTGTACTGCTTGGTTTTGAGCTGCCTGATTTTGATTAGTAGCAAAGCGATAGGTATTTGCAAAGTGACCAGACTTGCCACAATTTGTGCAGATGCGGCATTGCAACTGTGGCTGGTGATGGCTGTTACATCTGTTGCACAGAGGTGCATTCCCAGCATACTGCCTCTTGGCAGCAGGTTGTGCAGGGTGATTAGGAGCAGCCTGGTTTGCCTGAGTAGTAACAGCGAAGTTCTTGGAAGCCTTACGCTTCCTTGATTTCTTTGAAGACTCGGCAGCCTTCTTGCCCTTTTTCTCATTGGTGCTATCAGTCTGTTTCTGCTTCTTGTCACCTTTTCTGTGGAGTTTACCCTTTTTGACTTACGATTCAGTAAGGATTGCAGCTAGCTCAATGGCCTGTCGGACGGTAGTAGGATTGCTGCCAGTGACAATATCCTGAACAGGATCTGGCAAACCGTCTATGTACTTCTCAATAGCCTTATCCAAAGGCGTGACCATTGTAGGACAGAGCAAGCTTAACTCCTCGTATCAGTCTGTGTAAGCCCGGTGTTCACCACTGTCTTGCTTTAGATCATGGAACTCATTTTCAAGTGCCCTCTGTTTGTGACGAGGGCAAAATTCTCTCATCATAAGAGCTCTAAGTTCCTCCCATGTCTGACCCAAAGCAACATCAGCACCTCTATCTCTCATTACTCCATTCCACCATATAAGAGCCCTCTTTTGGAATACACTTGAAGCAAACTCAACCTTACGGTTGTTAGGACACTGAACATGGCGAAAGGTGCTCTCAAGACTCTCAAACCACTGTAGGAGCCCAGTTGCTCCTTCAGAACCACTAAACTTGAGCGGTTTAGCCGAGTTAAAACTTTTGAAGCTGCACGGAGCAGGTGAATTAACATTGTTATTGTTGGCATGGTTTATTTGAGTGATGAGATTAGGTAGCATAGCAGCCATCTGCTGTGCTATAATAGCTGCCAGTTTGGCATCAGGTTGCTGAACGTTACGTCGAGGAGGCATTCCAAAAGAGCAAACATGAGAGAAAACAAGTGAGATGATGTGATGAAAAATGAGATATCATAAATATCAACAAAATGAAAGGATGGTGGTCATTTGTTCGCTATCTCGTAACAAACAGTCGACACACAGTGACAAATCAAAGTAAATGGATCATAATATTGTATCACCGAAGACATGCTCGCCTATAAGTGAACACTCACCCCAAGAGTTCCCAGGTTAGAGTGACTGGTCCGATACTGCGGATTTGTACGAACACTCTAGCCTTAGACAAAAAACTCAGGGTACAGGCATTCACTCTTCCAGTTTGCATGTGTTCACATTATTTAGACCCAAACTTTGACGAGATTTTGAAAACTCAAAAGGCACAAAGCCAAAAAATGAATCAAACTGGAAGGGTTCAAAACCTTATAATCAATCATCCAAGGATAGATGATTAATTTTCGAAGAGGATTTGTTATTGTGTTCTTGTTGTGGTTATCACTTAAGGATAGGTGACGTGTATTGTTTTAAGATCTAAACACAAGAAAACTTGTGTTAGGGTCCTAGAAAGTTATAGTCTAGGTCAAAGCATTACTAATAACCTAATTCCCTATAACCATTGGCTCTGATACCAACTCTTCTGTCACACCCCGGCCGCGTTAAAACAACAAAACCGCAGCGGAAACGCCGGGGAGTGATGCGACAGAATTATTGTTTCATCAACCATGGTAATTAAAGTTATGTATTATTAAGATTAAAGTTTACATTGTCTTGAAGTTTAAACAAAACATAACATAATAACTGTCTTCTAAGTCACTAAGGCCCAAGTCCGCCTAAGTGAAGCACAATCAACATCATGCATTAGCACCTGAAAACACATGTAAAAATAGGTACGTCAGCATAAAAATGCCTGTGAGATACATAGGTTTTGTTTATGCAGGATTCATGACTAAATTTAAAAGAAGTGTTTAACAAAAGTGGAGTCATGAACCTTGTAAAATGTTTTCCTTTATGAAATCATATGAAAATCGATATGAAAATCAAATGATAATAGAAGGACAATGCATGGTTAAACAGATAACCAAGTAAAAGTGAATTTGTGTAACATATGTAATTTGTAAAACAATGTCGTGTTCTTGTAAAAAATGTTTCATGTCCTTGTCAAAGTGGTTTAGATAACGCAACAATGTATAATACAATAAAAGCACTTATATATAGGAAGTACCAGCGGCGTATCCACCATGCTTTTACCATATGACACATAGCCCCGTTACATAAGTCACTTATCAATAATCAACCAACATATCTTGTTCAATGTCAAAAATGTTTACGTATAAACCATGTTCAATGTCATGTGTAACATGTATCATGTATGACCAAATGAAATGCATAGCAAGTAGCAAGTACCTACTCAAACTATGTGATGATGTCAATGTGAAACAAATGTCATGTATGGTGAATAAATAGTGATTACTCAACTCCATAGGAAAAAGTACAAAACAAGGTTTTTGAATAAACCTAAGTTTAAATCAGATGTTATGTTTTGCAGAAAACAATGCTTTATGATTACAAACATTTATGCAGTAATGTTAATCGCATACATTCAAGCCTTGCGACTGTGGCGACAAACCTTTAAACAAATTAAAGGTTTATCTAAATTATGTATATCAGATTCTGTCATTCCCAACATCCAAACAAACCTAGGAAATCGGAAACAGGATTTGTCAAGTCCTATGGTACCATTACATACTACCGAGCGGCGTGATCAATGTTAATGAATGTATTATTGTCCCGATGAAACACACCAAATGTCATAACCAATGTAGCATGTGAAAACCATGTACTAGGAATGCTAAGTAAACATGCCTAGTAGAAATGTTCATGTAAAACAATATGCTATCATGCTTAGTAAACATACATAGCAAAAATGTTATGTAAAACAATGTGTACATATGCTAAGTAAACATATGCAACAAATATGTAATAAATCAATGTGCTAGCATGCCTAACATACATAGCAAAACATAATTGAAAGCATGTACTAGATATGTGCAAGGTGAAACTAGCATGTTTATGTCATAAAAGCCATGAAAACACATAAGTAACAAGTATGTACATGTGTATCACCCCAAAGTATTTGAAAGCACTAAAAGAGGGGAACTATGTACTCACATGGGATTGCCTAATAGTCTTGAGAATAAGACCAAATAAGGATCCAAGGATCACGAATCAACCGGCACCTAATATAGGTAACTATGTTAATAATCGGGTCCTAAGTCGGGAGATAGGATAGAATGAGGTTCTATAAATCAAATGAGTATTTGAACTCATATGGCATGATTTAATAGACCTTACATTCTGATTTGAAAGTCTACCTAAGTGCTTTTGACCCGTTTCGACCCATTATGGTAGTATAAGCCACTATAATGCGTCGTTTGCGTAAAACTATGTTCGGATGGTTAACTATGTGCTATGTTAAGTCTTACATGCCCAATTATGCCTAAACATGTTACTAAATCAAATTATATGTCAAAAAGTTGATCGCATATGCAAAATACGGATTTATGCTTCAAAAGGGCATTTTGGTCATTTCCTATGGGCATATAAGCTAACTAACAAATGACTACCCAATCCTATGTGATCATAAGGTATAACCTCAGAGGTTATTCCCTATGAAACTATGATCACTAAACATGCTTGGTCGGATCCTAATGATCAACAAACGGGTCGGGTTCGAAAGTCTAAGCGGTTGTTTAGACCGCTTAACTTACGACCCTATACAAGCACTAAACTAATAGTGACGAGTTAAACATGTCAAAACATGTTTAACTAACTTAGAAAACTGATTTGGTATCAAAACAAAGTGTTTTGATACCTAAAAGTAGTTCCGTTGCAAAATGCGTGCTAAAACGCATTTTGACCGAAACTTTGACTCGTCACTACGCCTAGTTAACGTGGTAATCAGTAGGTATAATCGCTAAGGATTACAACCATCGTGATTACAATCACGTTACAAAGTTCAATTGAACTTTGACTTGACCAATTGATGGTAAAAACCGAAAGTCAAACTGTTGACCAAACTGTTTGACTTTCTGCTCTAACATAAAGAACAAGCATGAAGGAATACTCACAAGAGTCCAAAGCTTGAAGAAAGAAGATAAGAAAACCAGAGAGGAAGTTCCCAACACTTGTGGTAGCTCCAAATCAGATTCAAAGAAGAGAATGAGAGGAATAAGCAAAGAATGAGGAGGTTTGGCTTGCTATTTATAATGATCAAGAGCCATCAAGATCATTTTGTGTGGTGATCAAGCAATGATCCCAGCCCTACACATGTTAGGATATGATTGAGGGACTTGGAGAACACTTAAACTTGGCCTCCACACAAGAAAATCGCAAGAAAAACCCCTGAAGTTGCAACTGAATGCTGAAAAATAGTTTCTGTCGCTGGGCCTTTTTACGCGGCCCGCGTAAGCAGAGGACTGGGCTTACGCGGCCCGTGTAGTCCATTTTGGCAGAATTGCATAATTGGTCCCTGCACTTGAATTAAGCTCATTTCAGGCACTTTTGACCCCCGTTAAGCCATTTTCAAGGCTCTTCAAGGTCATTAAAGTTTAGAGGACTCAAAATATGCTCGGAAAACTCTCGGATATCGGTTCGTTTGGTCGTATGGTCACGTTATTCGTTAAATTACGACGAAACTCAAACGGACGCGAAAAGAACCAAATTAGACGACGAGCGGTATTTTTGCATGCTGATCACTAAAATAAAAATATTTTAGTGTGTACAAAAATTTTGGATGTCCAGATGTGGTCCGAACGTAAGATATGCGCGTAAATGCAAACTTACGCTGTTTTTGACACTTTTAGTCCCTGTAAGATCAAATAAGCATATTTTCGCACACCGAACCTATCAAAGCTTATTTCTAAGCTATGTTTAGGTTATTTATGGTATGTTTAACTTATGATCAAGTTCCGGACTGTACGTTTCCTTACGAAACGGCAGACTTTTGCAAGTTGATGCAAATAGTCCCTGTGAGCGAATAAACTTGTTTTTGCCATACCAAAGCCTTCAAAACTTATTTCTAAGTTATGTAAAGGTTATTTAAGGTATGTTAAGCTTATGTTGCTGTTCCGGAGTGTTTTTCGCGTTAAACTGATTACGTTTACGCATTAGTTTGCGTATAACTCTCTGGAAAGCGATATAGAGTTTAAAATCGATCAATAATCAAAACGTGCAAAATGTCAAACATAAATAACAAACATTGGGATCAAAATACATTGTTTTATTGATATTGAATTGTTCAGAGTCTGTAAAATGATTACATAAGCACAGATGTCACAATTTATACACAAATCGGTTAGTTTAAGTTTGTATGTTGTTAAATTTCTTCTCTATTTTGTTATATACAGGTTATAGTCTATAATTTTTGTGTGTTTTTGTGTTTATGCTAGAGAAATCGGCTCACCACCATCACCTCTCCGGTCACAACCATCACTTCTCCGGTCACCACCTCGTCTCCGCGGTCTACATCCTACTTGAAAACTTGAAATTACGGTTAGTTTTATATGAATTTTTTCAAAGTTTAGAAATTGTATAATTTTTTGTTTAGGTATGTAAATGTGTATGTAAGGATGTATGTTTGTATGTAAATGTTTGTGAAAATGTATAATGTAGGTGTATTTGGTGAAAATGAGTATATGTGGGTGTATGTATTTGTGTATGTAGGTGTATGTGAGGATGTATGCTTGTATGTAAATGTTTGTGAAAATGTATAATGTAGGTGTATTTGGTGAAAATGAGTATATGTAGGTGTATGTATTTGTGTATGTATGTGTGTAGGTGTATGTAAGGATGTATGTTTGTATGTAAATGTTTGTGAAAATGTATAATGTAGGTGTATTTGGTGAAAATGAGTATATGTAGGTGTATGTATTTGTGTATGTAGGTGTATGTATGTGTATGTAGGTGTATGTAAGGATGTATGTTTGTATGTAAATGTTTGTGAAAATGTATAATGTAGGTGTATTTGGTGAAAATGAGTATATGTAGGTGTATGTATTTGTGTATGTAGGTGTATGTAGGTGTATGTATGTGTATGTAGGTGTATGTAAGCATGTATGTGGGTATGTATGTCACACCCCCAAAATCCACCTGCGGAGTACTACCGCTTGGAGGCGTGACTGACCAGGATCCAGCCACCAATCATATTGAACAAGCATATAAGTAGTTATAAAGTCTAACCAATACAATTGGTGTTCAATCAAAACATAGTTTAAGTTGCAAGCGGAAGCATAAGTCTTAAAATTAAAACATAAGTTCAATTGTTTTCAAGTTTAACATGGCACGCAGCTATCCATGTCCCACAACGACTCTCCTCCATGCAAGCTCCAGCTAAGTACCTATGGTCCTGCAAAGCATGTAGTAACGAGTCAACAACTAGTTGAGTGAGTTCACGGTTGGGTGTTCGTTTTAAGTTGTTTCGAAAACAGTTTCCTTTATCTGGCATCCTGCCGTGGGGGTTACCCCATAGTTGAAAACGTGACTTGTTTATTCCCGGTTACTCTGGCATTCCAGCCGTGGGGGCTACCCCATGTTAGTTATCTGGCATTTCGGCCGTGGGGGCTACCCCATGTATACACTAGACTCGTTACCATATCGACTGCTGACTGTAGTCATGTTTATGTGCCCTGAAACTGTCAATGTCTATCATCATTGACGTGCCCCAGATCCATTAGTTCACGCCCGTCCTCTGCGGCACGGTGTGAGGTTTGTCAGACCTAAATAGCGCTATCCAACTATATGACTGGGGCTCTTGTGGTCGTCAGTCTTCCTCTGCTGAGACTGAGATTGCACAGAAGTTGAACCCTTGCTTGAAGTTCCATCCCATTTCCGTTTGTTGTCACTAGAGGAACCAGAAGTAACTGTAGCACCTATACGCTTTGGTAACTTGTTCTGCTCCACCGCCTGATCAGTAAGACGGTGAGCCAACTGAACAACCTGCTGGATAGTGGCCAAGTTTGCTGAAGTCACATGACTTTGGATCTCTGGCACCAAGCCCTTGAGATAGAGTTCAATTCGCTTATATGGAGGGTCCACCATAGTAGGACACAATAAGGCAAGCTCGTGCGATCTCTTAGTATACGCCTCAATTTCTGACCCCGTCATCTTGAGGTTGTAGAACTCGTCTTCCAACTTATGAATGTCATCGCGACTGCAGTATTCCTCCTTGATCATTTCCTTGAAAGTTTCCCATGGGGTGGCGTTGGCAGCAACCAACCCCAGCATTTGTACTTGAGCGTTCCACCACGTGAGGGCTAAACCCTCGAGAGTACCGGTAGCATACTTCACCCTGCGCGCTTCAGGGCATTCACACATTTCGAACACAGATTCTAGTTTCTCAAACCAGTGGAGGAGACCTACTGCTCCTTCAGTTCCGCTAAAAGTAGTGGGTCGGCAGTCCATAAAGGTCTTAAAGGTGCACACCGGTCGCTGAGCATGTTGACCTAAGGTAGGTGAAAGAAAGACAGAGTTTAACACAAAGGTTGGTTCACGAGAGTAGGATTCTAAAGATCCTAGGATGAGTTCGGACTGCAGGATATACCTCCTGCGTATGCAGCTGCAAGTGCTGCGGCAACTCGTTCGTTAATCAGAGCCGTCAACTGGGCTTGTGTCATGTTAACGCGTCCACTCATGATCTTCATACAAGAGGGAAACATGAGTGAGAGAGGTTCGCGAAAGTGCGATGGCAGAAGGGAGTAAGCACACATGTGTTCAAGCAACAGTAGTTATACTAATCGAGCATACCATGGGCAATGTACTATGTAATTAACAAGTAGGCAATATACACAGATCACATCACCTAGAATGTCGAGCCTTGCATGTGGAGTGAAGCGTCGTTGTGGACCGTTGAGCACTATACCGGTTATAGTCTGGTTTTAACAAATACGTTTCTCCTTTATTAAAACCTAGTTCACTATAACCAATGGCTCTGATACCAATCTGTCACACCCCCAAAATCCACCTGCGGAGTACTACCGCTTGGAGGCGTGACTGACCAGGATCCAGCCACCAATCATATTGAACAAGCATATAAGTAGTTATAAAGTCTAACCAATACAATTGGTGTTCAATCAAAACATAGTTTAAGTTGCAAGCGGAAGCATAAGTCTTAAAATTAAAACATAACTTCAATTGTTTTCAAGTTTAACATGGCACGCAGCTATCCATGTCCCACAACGACTCTCCTCCATGCAAGCTCCAGCTAAGTACCTATGGTCCTGCAAAGCATGTAGTAACGAGTCAACAACTAGTTGAGTGAGTTCACGGTTGGGTGTTCGTTTTAAGTTGTTTCGAAAACAGTTTCCTTTATCTGGCATCCTGCCGTGGGGGTTACCCCATAGTTGAAAACGTGACTTATTTATTCCCGGTTACTCTGGCATTCCAGCCGTGGGGGCTACCCCATGTTAGTTATCTGGCATTTCGGCCGTGGGGGCTACCCCATGTATACACTAGACTCGTTACCATATCGACTGCTGACTGTAGTCATGTTTATGTGCCCTGAAACTGTCAATGTCTATCATCATTGACGTGCCCCAGATCCATTAGTTCACGCCCGTCCTCTGCGGCATGGTGTGAGGTTTGTCAGACCTAAATAGCGCTATCCAACTAATGACCCGCTCGCCATTGGCCCGGCGATTAAGTCGATATAAAAGGAGGGACTTCGTGATAGAGTTTTGGTCTAGTACGAGTTATCTGTCCGTGAGGACGAGGAATTACATTCCTGAACCACTGCTGTCCTACCCAAGGAGGACGAGGAATCTACGTTCCTTAACCCCATTCCCAACCCAGGGAATCCCATGCTTTGTAGAGGGTGTGAACTCACCTTGGTTTGCTCGGCAGATACACAGAAAAGTCAATCAAGTTGTGAGTGGTCAACTACGTCCTAACATAGATACCATTCAAGTCAGGTTCAACCCAAGTAGTGCACGTATGTTCTTCACGTATTACACACAAGTAACAATCATGGCATACATATCTAGCATGGCAGTTCATCAACAGTTTGCAACAAGTTCCACAGTAACATTCACGCATTTAACAGTAGCACAAGAAGTCCATAAGTCCGGCCCACTAACTTAGGCCCGTAATTATGCAAGTCCAACAAGCGTGGTCTCGAGTCGAGACTGTGCGGTCTCTAGTCGAGACTGTGCGGTCTCGAGTGTAGCTTACAGGGTCTCGAGTCGCTACCTGAGGAGGTCTCGGGTCATGCATGTATTGGTCTCGAGTCGCAACCGGACTCGCAAGCATGGTCTCGGGTCATGATGTTTGTGTGATGATCATGTGTGGTCTCGAGTCGAGACTAGGGGTTCTCGACTCGCAACCTGTGTCGCAACTGCGGTCTCGAGTTGTCATGTTCTGGGTCTCGAGTCGCAACCAGGTGTCTCGACTCCCAGCACCTGCTGATCCTTCGCAGTTGTACTATCCAATGAAATTCTAATATCATGCAGCAGTATGTACTATCCACTAAACATGTTTTGTTGTCTAACACTTAACCAAAATGGATCAAACATAGCAAATTTCAAATATCCAAATCATATTCAACAAGTTCTTCACATATTCATCATGTTCATCAAATATTCATATTACAAACAACCCTTATTCAAACACATTTTGCATTTTTCGGACAAGAGTTATAGTACCTAAACTAGATATCAAACTCATCTTTCAACCAAAACATTTGTTCTATAATCTTATACATAAAATCGGATGATCATGAGTAGTCCTAAGCTTTGATTCAAACTATCTTGTTCAAATGTTATTCTTCAAAAGTCATGTTCTCCTAAGCATGCATCATTTAACAAGGACTCATTAAATCAAACAAACATGTACAAAACTTATCAAGAAATCATGTAATCAACAACTTCATCATACATCATCATCATCAACCGAAATATCACACATCATTATCAACCGAAATACAATGCATAGCATGAATCCCTAACCTACATCATTACACATCCACACCTTTAATCATGTGTAAACTTAGCAAGCAAACATAATATCATAATCATCAACCCAAACACAAAACACAACAAGAATCACTAACCGGTTAGGGGATAGGAAAAGTGAACTCCAAATGTCGATTCCAAGCTTGAACCGAAGATCCTAGTGTTGCCGGTTTGAATCCGAGAGGATGAGAGGAGAAGGATGTTGAGACTTAGGGTTTTTGTGAGAGAAAGGGAGAGTGTGTGTGTAGGAGAGTGTGTATGGTTTGCCCAAGAAAATGGCAAAGATGGCTAGGAGTGTGATATATATACTAGTGAGCTAAGGAGGTGCACCCTAATGGGTTTCGGGTGTGGTTAAATGGCCCAACCGGCCCAACAGTTACTGTTCACTCGAGACCGCATGGTCTCGAGTCGGGTTCTTGGTTCTCGGCCCACTTATACATATATATACATACAAGCACACACATAATCACATAAGGTTCACTTATATCACTAGAATAACAAGTTAATTAGTCACAAAGTGTTTCAAGCAAGTTACATCAAGATACAACGAAAGGTTCTAAGTTTCGAGTTGTCACAATGTAAGTCTATGAATGAATGTATGTATGTAGGTGTATGTAAATGATGAACAATTGTGCATGTAAATGTTTCCAATTGGTGAAAAATGTGTATGTTAGTATGTATGTTTGTATAAAGTATGCAAATGTGTATGTATAAATTTTGTGGTTTTGATCAAAATGTGTGTTTGTAAGTATGTATGTGTATGTGTAAGTATGTACATGTGTTTTATAAGTATGTATATGTGTTGGTAGTATGTAACTTAACAACTATCTTGCTTCACAAGGAAAAGGAAAAGGAAAGTCAAACGACTACGATTCTGACGACTTATTCGATAGAGAAGATGAGGATGATTCCGACGAGTGACTTGTTGTTTTTAATGTAGGATTTTATTAAACATTGTAGGACTTAAACGTAGTTTGTAATTATATGACCTTTAGTATATGTTCATGGCGTGTATGTTTGCGTTGTTTGAATTAGGCAGGTTCTGTTTTTCGGCCGTAAAACTGGCTGGGTGCAGCTATATACAGCTGCTGTTTTAAGAAAAAAAATAGACTTTATGTGTCACCGCTATTGCCCATTGCCTTTACCGACCAACTTTAATTCCGACGACCCTTTAGCGACGGTATGTCGTCGCTAAAAGTCTAAGACCAATTGCGGCGACAATGACTTTTAGCGGCGACAAACAGGCTAATAGCGACCTATCAATATCGCCGGTAAAAGTCAATAGCGGCGACATTTGTTATCAATAGCGGCGACAGCTGTCGTCGCTAAAGGCCTTCCATTCTTGTAGTGAAAGTAGTCAACGCAATTGTGAAAGAGTCCCCGGCAACGACGCCAAAAACTTGATGTGCAAAAAGTATTTTAATAAAAACGATCTAAATTAACATAATTTAGACACTAAGTAATACTCTGGACTCTCTAAACTCGACTAAATTACTAACCAGCAAGCGAACCGATCGACTCTAGTAAAGCTAAGTAAGTCCGGAAATCGAACCTACAGGACTCTATTTAACTACGTTAACTAACTTATCTAGACTGACACTTACATGAATCTAATTGTTTTTATATTGGGGGGCGGGGTCTAAATATCCTAAAAGTGTGATTTAATCAAATTAATTAACTAAGTTAACTAGACACGAACGAACTTAGGTTTACTCAGATGATGGAAACGACTACCTAGACTGGAATCCTGCATTCTACTAGTAATGATTTATTAGGATGTTAATTATTATGGAATTGGGATCGTTTAATGCTAAACCTATTGAGACACTGAACAAGATCCCTGACCCTTTGAAGGAAGACACTTATGGAGCTCTAAAGGCTGTTATGGACACCGGTTGGTCTAGACTCCCTCACGGGTTATCTAAGTGGTTCATGAAAGTACCCTAATCCGATCTACTCCCTCACGTGTTATAAACATATGGGGAGTTAGAAGAAGAGATTTACATGGAGCAACCAGAGGGTTTCTCTACTCCTGGCCAAGAGGGCAAAGTGTGTAAACTCATCAAGTCATTATATGGCTTGAAGCAAAGTCCAAAACAATGGCATCAAAAGTTTGACCAAGTTATGCTTACCAGTGGTTTCAAAATAAATGAATACGACAAATGTGTCTATGTGAAAGACACTTCTAAAGGTTATGTGATCTTATGCCTTTATGTAGATGATATGCTTATCATTGGGAGTGATGATAAGATGATCAGATCTACTAAAGACATGTTGAAAGCGAGATTTGACAAGAAAGATATGGGTCTAGCTGATGTGATTCTTGGAGTAAAGATCATTAGAACCCAAACTGGTTTGGTGCTAAGTCGATTTCATTATGTGGATAAGATCCTTGAGAAGTTCAATCCTGAGGACATGAGTGTAGCTCAAACTCCAATTGATACCTCTCAACATTTGTTAAAGAATAGAGGCGAGAGTGTTGCTCAATTGGAATACTCAAGGATCATTGCAGTCTTATGTATCTCATGTCATGTACTCAACCAGACTTAGCATATGTTGTGAGTAGGCTAAGTAGATATACTAGTAATCCTAGTTCAGAGCACTAGAAGGGTATGACAAGATTATTAAGGTATTTGAGATACACGAGAAATTTTACCTCATTATGGCCAAAATCCAGCTGTTGTGGAAAGATTCAGTGATGCCAACCAGATATCTGATATGAAAGATTCTAGATCTACAAATGGTTATGTGTTTACCCTTAGAGGAGCAACTATATCTTGGAAGTCATCCAAACAAACTCTTATAGCTAGATCCATGATGGAATCTGAGTTTATCGCGTTAGATAAAGCTGGAGAAGAGGCAGAATGGTTGCGTCAATTCTTGGAATATGTTCCAAGATGGCCTAAGCATGTGACTGCTATTTGCATACTTTGTGACTGCCAATAAGCTATTGGTAGAGCTCAAAATGAAATGTATAATGGCATATCAAGGCATATATGACGCCGGTATAACACGATACGACAACTACTCTCAGCTGGAGTTATCACAATTGGCTATGTGAGGTCAAAGGATAACATTGTGGATCCACTTACAAAAGGCTTAAGCAGAGAGGTAGTACATAAGTTGTCGATTGGAATGGGACTAAAGCCCTAGGAGTAAGTTTGTACAACAGAAAACTTATCCTAGAAGATTGGAGATCCCATGATCTATGTTCAATAGGACCACCTAACTGTACGAACTGGGGTCACTGTGGGGGAATACCTCAACATATAAAGGGAGTTGTAAACTTCCTAGTCCATACGTACTTTCAGTGATATCAAGAGAGGTTAAGCATATGGCTTTTAATGATTTTTAAATCACATATGTTAAAGAGAAGTGGGGTCGCTTCGAACGGAATTGGGGACACAATTTCCAGAGCTCTCGCAGAACCAAGATGGTGTTCCATGACCATAACGGAAACAATATGAGGGATTAGCCAGACCAGGAAGAGTAATGTGTGATGTTTAATAATGTCTACGTAAAAAGGGGTTGGTTCAAGGACATCGCGTCTACTAAGCGCTAGGAGACTAAGTATATGTCACAAAGGAGGGTTCAAAGGGAAACCTGTCTATCCTACATTACTTAACCACTGAAATCTTATCGTGACACTTGAGTGTATAGGACGATCCCCATTCATGTGGGGGATTGTTGGAAATTTTATAAATAATATTATATTATGAGTTAATATAATGATTATTTAATAATTAAGCCAAGATGAATGAGAGATCTTGAGCATTAAGTTTGTGTGTTGGAACCATAAATATGTGGGAAATTGAGTTTGTCCCACATAGATGGAGAGATAAATCTTTTGTGGATTTATACTTCGAATTCTCTACACGAATGTATTCTTGTGTGACAACTCACACCCAGCGGTATCCAGGAGGGTGTGAAGCACCCGACACGCGCCCGCGCCCGCGCCCGTGCACGCATTCGAGACCGGGACGAGGGTGTTGGGCGCAATGCGGTGCTTTGATGGCGCACCTTGCACTTCGCACTTCGCACGCTCGCATCGCCGCTTGGAGTTGCCTTTACCATTTTTTAGATGCGGCTTGGTTCGTGTGGTGTGGTCAGCTAGACACTGTTCAAGTTCCTACCTGTCAAATGATTAAATCTCAGAATTCGTTGTGCCATTGAATTCTAGAATTTATTTTTATTGAATTTTGTATTCAATGGAGACTTATCATTTCGAATTCTAATCAGTTTATATCAAAGCTTTGTGCTTTGTTTTAGATACACAGAGAATAGAAATTCGTATGGTTCATAGCACACACACTACTTCCACAAAATTTCCTAACTTCACATCCCTAAGAACTCTTGTTTCAGGTTTTTTTTTCAGGTGCTTGGCTATCCCCGGCAGTACAATCTGCTCTGGCTGTTGTACCCTGGGAAACAGACGGGTTCACCTGGGTGGCCTGAAATCTGTTTTAAGGGAAGCGTGATCTTCACGTGCCTCAGTCACCGTTGTTTGATGTTTTCTTTATTTCTTTGTAATCTGTTCTTGGTGAGTTTACATTTTGTATTGTATTGTATTTTGTTTCGTTTTAGTTTACTTCTTGTTTATGTAAAGTAAGCCAAATATTTATTAATAAAATTGTTATTTTATTTTATTTTGTGAACGGATATCCTACATTTCCCACCCATTTTTAAGTTGAACAGAATCCATGAATTAGGAACTCGTTGTTGAACAAATTTTGATGTTGGAGAAAACGGAGATGAATGATGAGCTGAAAATTGGAGGATTTGAGATTTTAAGTGAAGTGATGGTGGTTGGGCAGGTGGTGGTGGTGGTGGTGGTGACGGTGGTGGGGCGGGTGGTGGTAGGTGGTTGAAGGTGTTGATAGGTGAGTGGGTTATTTTTTATTAGGAAGAAGATATGGAGATTTGGAAGAATACTGCATTTGGTTTATAAAGAGCGTAATGACCAAATTGCCCTTCAAATTATAAGGTAAAAGACACTCTTACCTTGGTCAACTAACGGTAAACTAACACTTTCTGTTAACATGGATATTATTGATTGCAATTGACAACCACATGGGTTAGAATAGTCGAAATTGACAAATAGAGTCTGTATGTGAGATTTGGTGTAAAGCATAGGGACGGAAAATTGTACGTTACTCTTTAACAAAAATTCAGGTTATGTTACATAATAAAAGGAATACTTGAAATTACAATCTTACTTGGTATTGATGAGAATTGATGAACATGATCTTCACTTTTTTAATTAATTATCTCTTAAATAAAATAAGAAATAGAAAGATGACTTTCAAAAATAACTTTTGTTTCTTTATGTTTTAGGTGAAACATGAAAATGATCAAAGTCTTTCAACGTAAGATTAATGCAAACAAAAAACAAACCACCAAAGTAAAGCAAGCCTAGTTTAGTAGGACAACAGGATAAGCACATATGTACCAAAAGGCATAAACCCATGACGCCGCTCAAACTTGTGGCTACAGGAGTATTTAGAGAAGGTTAGTTTGTTGTTGAACAAAAATGTAAACCTAACAGTGTGGCATATTAGTGTTGTTAGAACATATGGCCAATTCTTAAAGATGTGTGGGAAGATATAATCATGGACTTAATAGAAAGGTTACCAAATTCACATGGTAAACATGCTATTTTGGCAGTAGTTGATCAATAAGTAGAACATGTCATTTAATATCCCTTAAAAATCCTTTTGCAGCCACAACATTTGCTCAAGTTTATTTGGACAACATTTATAAGTTAGATGGCACTTAAAAACTATAGTTTTTGACAGATAGATAGATTTCTAATCTTTAATTGGTGGATAAAAAACTTTCCAACTATATAATCATCCACACACGCATGGTGAGAAGTACTTAATCGATCCGGAAAGTGACGACTTCGTACCGGGCACTCCTGCTCCGACCCAAATACCCACCAACTGAGACCCGCTTAACCCATCTGAACTCGGAACCGTACTCCCTGCCATGACCGTCAATACTCCGGACCCCACTTGGAACATGGACACCTGCGCATCGTCTCATCTAACATTGGATTCAGGTAAGGTCTTTATATTCTAACGCAAATACACTTGTTGGTAATGGTCACAAATTGTCAATTTTGGGTTATGGTAATGGTTCACATCATACTCATAATCGAACCTATCGGCTAAACAACATTCTTATTGCACCCAGTGTAATCAAAAATCTTTTTTTTGGTTTGTAAATTTAGTTGTGACTAAGTGTTTCTGTGTAATTTGACCCGTATGGATTTTGTTTGAAGGACCTCCAAACTGGACAGACACTTTTGTGCCACGATAGTACCTGTGACCTCTACCCATTCACATACTCTTCAAGTGCTTTGCTTGCTTGTTCCTCCAATAAGTGGCATGATCATCTTGGACATCCAAGCCATAGTGTTTTGCAAACATTATCATCTCGTTCATTTATTTCTTGTTCATCAACTTTAAACAATGGTTTGTGTTCATCTTCTCATTTGTTGATTTGTTATCATTTACGGTTACATCATTTGACATAATCCATTGTGATTTATGGACATCCCTAGTTAAAAGCAAAACGAGTTATAAAGACTACATGGTGTTGATTGATAATTATACTCAATACGTTTTGGTATACCCCCTTAAATACAAATCTGAAGCGTTTATAACTTTTACAAAATTTCATAAACTCATTCAAACCCAATTCCACACTAATATTACAAAATTTCAATGTGATTTAAGAGGGGGGGGGGATTTACAATAATGAGTTCCACAATTTTGCATCCTCACACGGCCTTAAATTCGTTTTTCTTGACCTCAAACCTACTCACAAAATGGCAAGGTTGTGTGCATGATTCGGCATCTAAATGACATGATACGTGCCCTTTGAATACATGCAACCTACCACCATCATTTTGGGTAGAAACGCTTCATATCGCCGCATACCTACACAATATAACTCCATGCAAACGACTCCACTTTAACACACCTTGCTATGCATTGTACCACTGGCACCCTACGTATGACCATTTGCGCATTTTTGGGTGCGAATGCTACCCAAATACATCTGCAAGTCAACCGCACAAGCTTCATGCTCGGTCTCTTCGTTGTATATTCCTCGGATATCGATATCACGGTGCTTAAATCCGATTACGGGTCACATCCACATATCCCGACATGTGGAATTTGATGAGGCAACCTTTCCAAACAACCGCACCCAACCCCATCACACCTATACATTTCTAGATGAACCTCCCATAACCACACAAAATTACAACTTTCCTACCACTCACACCTCTTAAAACCCTTCCTCCCCACCTACTGTTAACACTTAAACGCCTCATAACCCCTCGCCGTCTACCTATGCTTCCACAACCAATCCAACTTAATCCACCCTACAGCACTATGGCCATTAGAGTAACTAATACAACAAGCCACCCGCTTCCAACTCCACCGCATCCTGCCCTCCACCAACGCCCCGAACACTAGGTGTTGAATATATATGATTAATTCATATTCTATACATTTGTTGGTTGTATTATTTATTGGTCCTTGTAATAGCTATTATATATAACGTACTGCTGTTATATATAGCGGACTGGGCTTATTTGGCTTATTTTGGGCTTGTTGATGTTATATGAACTGGGCTATTTGTTCAGTCTTTTGTAACAAACTATTGGCTGAAATGGTAAGGTTGTATTAGTGAGAGGGTTGGAGTTGTAGCTATTCTTGTGGGGGCAAAGTGTATTTTTTCTTTTGTAGGATATAAAAGACTGGTGATATCAGTTAGGGTTTGGCTGATTCATTCATTCTATCTCAGTCGTTCACCTACAACACACAGTTCTTTATGTCTGTTCAAATCAGTGGTTTCGTTCAAGATATGATCTGGTACAGATGTTGTGGTTCTTGATCAGCTGTTGGTTCGGTTGTAGTTCCCCCAATTCTCACAATCATCCTTCTTAATTATGGTGCGTATACTCCGGTTCTCTTCCAGAAGTTGTTCACTCTATTTTCCAGCGTTTGATAAGGATCTGAGTTTCCGGCAGTTGCAGTTCTTGGTGATTACAGGAGTGCTGATTCTCAAGTCGCTTGCGTGGTTTGGTATTATTTTTTTGTTTCAGTTTTCCTTAGTTTATATTGTGATGATCTCCTATTAAAGATCATTCTGTATTTCGCTTTGTTGTGAGCGATTGTTTTGCTGGTTGATTGATGATCATCTTATGATGGTCATCTAAGTGTTGTATCATACTTTGTCTTGATTTTGATCTCACATATTGTGAGATCTAGGGTTTGGGGGTGTTTTTTTGGTTTGGGTTAACTAATAAAGTTTTTCGTCATGTTTTGTCGCTTCTTTTGTGTTTGGTGTTGTTATTTGTGATCTATATCGAACTGTCATACCATTTTTACATGGTATCAGAGCTATATGATAGCTCTAGTGTTTGTTCTTTAGGAATTTACGCTGTGATATAAGTCTTTAAATCTGTTTCTTTGGTTGTCTTCATTATGTGTTTTTTTTCGTTGATGATTGTTTCTTGGAGAGTGTGTAGATACAGGTCTGGTGAGGTGTTGTTGGTGTGATACAAACCCTAATTAGGGTTTGTTGGAAGTTGAGAAGAAGATCTTTTGCTACTGGTTTTTCTGAAGACCTGTGTTAGTCTCTTAAACCCTAGAAGGTTCAGAGCAAACTAACCAGGTATAATTGTTCTTGGCTTGAATCATTCTTGTAGTTCTCGAAAACTACAGTTCTAATCTCTTTGGAGTTAATCGCACCCTCTGTAAGATCTTTCTAATTTTGTTCTATTTTTTTTTAATTTTTTTGTCATTGATTGTTGATTGTTGGTTGGTTAGTTGAAGTCGGGGTAGTGAGGACCGACACCTTTGGTTGTTATTGTCTGTTCTGTGATTTCTTGTTGTTTTGTTTGTCTGTTATTTTTTGTTGTGGTTGTTTATTTGTGCACGTACTGCTTCTAGTATTTGCCGTTGTTATTGTCATTTGTTAGTTTGTGGCTCCTGTGTAAAGGCATGTCCAGGAACCATAGAGTGACGAACCTGGAATCTTGTCCCTGACTCAGCTTCGCCGTAGAGTTGTTTTCTCTTATTGTCTGTTGCTTCTATAAAAGGTTATCTGTCTGATAACTCCTGGTTATATAGTGTTTGTTTATGTGTTTTTTCTTTGATTTAAAATGCTAAAAAAAATAGAGGTCCATAATTGCATTAGTAGAGATCATTTGTTCATAATCTCTATAATAGGATATTCTGGTTTTTATTGTTGTTTGTGCATTTTGTTATTTGTTATGTGATAGTTCTTATTGTTTGTCTGCTAAATGTATGTTTGGTATATGAGTTGTATTTGTTTTTTCAAATGTTTTGTGGTTTATAGTAAAGGGGTTGTTTAGAATCGGTTCCCATATGACTATTAAAATTGTTGAATGGAACTTTGATTCTTTTACCGTCCATATATATATATATAAAAGGTTTGTGTTCAAAATCTTGATCCGTTTGTGTAGTTTTTTATTGATGGGTTATTTTTGCTCTTTATGCAGATCATGTTATTCTGTTGGTGAAGTGTGTTAGTCTTGTGCTTGTTGGTCTTGGTTGCATTACATGCATATTGTGAGTCTGGAGTCTAATTGCTAGTTTATATTTTGAGTAGAGTTCCTTAAAAGGGGTTTTTAATTGGTCATTGTTTCTACTCGTTTGAAAGAATATATATGTACTAATTGACTATATGGCTCTAAATGTGTTAATGCTATGGTATGTTCGATCAAGATTTTTTGTTCAAAGGGACAAGTTGATTGAAAAATATAAGTTTCTCTTGCTGTTTTGTATTCTGTTTTTTGTGGTAACAATATCTTGGATTTGTCTTGTTCGATGTTTTTTAAAATCTCCAAATTTTGGTTAAATCGGAAAAACATTCTTTGAGTTTATGACACATTATGGTTGAATATTGTTTTTTGGTTCTTGATACTCGTGTGAGTAGTTGAAAGAGTTTTTGTTGTTTGGTTTAGTCGATGTTTGTTTTTTGGCTATAATTGTATTTGATTATTTTACCATGCGTTGTTTTAGTCAAAATTATTTTTTTATTGAAAGTTTGTTTCTGACGTGTAGTTCGTTGTAATTGTTTAAGGCTGTTATCTTGAATGTTGGTTCAGACTTATGTGTTTTTTTCTTGTGTAAGAGTTAGTTTTTCTTGTCTTAGAATCAAGTGATCATTCATTTTTGTCTTGAATAATGTATAAATGTCTTTTGGCCATGATCAGTGTATGTCTTATTGTATGGTTAGTCGAACTATATGGTTTGAATGTTTCTAACCACTTGTTCTGTCAAGTTTGTTCTTGATGTCTGTGTCTGCCTATCTATGAGATCTATATGTTGAGGATCTTTGCCTTGTATGTTGTTAAATGTCTTTCAATTGTAGTCTTGATGTCTGCTTGTCTATGATCTTGTTTGTATGGTTAGTTTGAGCTGTATGGTTCATGTTTAACCGATGGTATTGTCAAGATTATTCTGTATTTGTGACAGCCTTGTATGTTATCTCTTGTGAGATGTTTTTGGTTGCAAAATAGGTTATTTTGTGATTTTGTTTGGCTGTGTCTTATTGTCGTTATTATTCTTATCTTGTGTGTGAGATGTTATATCATTTGTTTTTTAGATAAGCTGAATTTCTTGCCTAATATGAAAGCGTACTTGTATATCAGTGTTGGTAGTGTTGGTATGAATCTTATGATTTTGTATTTCTTGAAAAAAAATTGTAATAGTTTTTTCTAATCAAGTAAAATTTGACTTTGAGTTCTTCACAAGTATAGTCTTTCGGTTTTGGTCTCAAATTCTTAAAGATCGTGTGATTTTTAGTTTAAATGATATAACCGTGGTATTGTTGATGGACTGTGTGGTTCATTGTTCAATTAAAATATGCTTCCTAGTTGTTTGTTATCTCACTTGTTTTGTATATGTATGAATCGTGCGATTCGTTGTCTTTTCAGACTTTGTTCTGAGTTATGTAGTCTTTTATGAATATCTAGTTTGACAGAAATGTCTGGAAGAGTTCTTGTCCTCAATTGTATTTTGTGAGTTGTCTTATTCATCTGAAAGTTGATTGTTTAAAAAATCTTAATTGTAACTTTCTGTGATTATTGAGGATTTGATTTAAGTATGTACTAGTTGATTCTAGTTTACTAGATCTTCATGTCTGTTGTTTTTTGATTGAGTTGATCAGAAAATTGTATCTGTGTGTGTAAATTGTCTTGTTATCTTGCTAGCGTCTTTATGTAGGAGATTGCTTTTGTAGGTTATGGCTGCCTAGTTTGCCTCTTTATGAGAAGTTCACTGTTCTAATTGCAATATCATTGGATCTATAGCTTCAATTAGAAGGATATTTGAATGATGTTTGTTGTCTGATTTAGAGGTGTATTGTTTTTTATCAGATTAGTTTTGGTTGTGTGGTTCATGTTTTGTGTAATTGTAAAAAAATTTTTTTTGGTAAAAACAAATGAGTCTTTATGATTTCTTTGACAAGATTATTCTACATTATGTGATAGGTTGTTTATCTTCAACACTGTTAAAACGTTTCAGAGTGTCGTTCATATATCATCTTGTATGATGGTCATATCTTATAGTTCGAGTAGGTCTAATGTGGTTTGTTCGCAAAGTTGGCTCTTGACTGTTTGTGGTGTTAGCCTTGTTATTTGTGCAAGAGTTTTTTGTTTCTGGTTATAAAAGTATGTGATTGTGCGTTTAGGCAGAATTTGTGTAGGTATCGTTGTTGTCTAACATTCTTTGTCATAAAAGTTTATCTGGTTTGTTGGTTGTTTGTTATAGGGAGCTCTTTGATTTGTTAGTATTTGTGGTGTGTTACTTCAAGGAATCTCATGTCTTGTCTTGTAGCATGTTAGAGTTAAGATTTTTGGTTATAGAAATCCTATTTTTAGATTTGTTTCTCAATGTTGTTGTGTATATGGCTCTATTGCAGGTGGTTAGGGTTATATTTTACGTTATATAGTTTTTTTTTTCATAAATACTTGGTGTTAAATGCAGGTTGCTTGTTAAAATCTAGTAAAAGTGCCATATTAGTTTCTTTGAATTTTGTCTTTCAAGAGGGGTCTAAACATGTGAATTAGATCTGATTTTTTTGGAAAATTGTTTGTGGTGTTATTGGTCTTGTTAAGATTGTTTCAGTTTGTAAAATTGCAAAAGGTTTGAGTTGTGAGGTGTTTGATGTTTTCAGCAATAAGTTGGAAATGGTTAAAATGTATAGTATATGAATGATGGGGGGATGTTGAAAATATATGATTAATTCATATTCTATACATTTGTTGGTTGTATTATTTATTGGTCCTTGTAATAGCTGTTATGTATAACGGACTGCTGTTATGTATAGGGTTTGGGGGTGTTTTTTCGGTTTGGGTTAACTAATAAAGTTTTACGTCATGTTTTGTCGCTTCTTTTGTGTTTGGTGTTGTTATTTGTGATCTATATCGAACTGTCATACCATTTTTACACTAGGCGTTCTACATCTGGATATTATGTTTTATGGGGAACAATTTAATTTCATGGTCATCTAAACACCAACCTACTATTTCCAGATCTAGTGCTGAAGTTGAATATAGAGGTATCACCAATGCCAGGTGTTGCAACAACATGGCTTCGTAATCTTTTACTCGAGCTATACGTACCGATGCACAAAGCCACGGTTGTCTATTGTGAATTTACCTCTCCGAGAACCCTGTACAGCACCAGCGAACCAAACATGTTGAAATCGACATCCACTTTGTTCAGGGAAAAGTTTGTTTGGGTCATGTTCGAGACTGATATATCAGTCTCCAATACATAGTATTTGAGACTGATTTATCAGTCACTAATAATATTAGGGACTAATTTCTATGCACCGTATATTAGTTACTAGAAATCAGTCTCTAATATCTTAACACCTTATTTGAGACTGAATTTCTGTCGCAAATATGTTTGTGTTGTATAGCGTTTTGGAAGAACGATTATTGGCTACTAAATTTTAGTCTCAAATATGTTTCCCCTATAATGAAAAATGACACATCTATGTTGGAGACTAATATTTTGTCTCCAATATAGATGGAACATATTAGGGACTGAATATAAGTTATTAGTATTTTCAAGACAGCCATAATTAGGGACTGATATTCAGTTTTGAATACCTTTTTATATATAAGATGATGATTGGTGACTAATTTTCAGCATCCAAATATGTTAAATCTTTTCGAAACTAATTAGGAACTGATATTTAGTCTCCAAAGTTTTATGAAGACCTAAGAAACAGTGATTGATAACTAGTTATAATAATATTAATATAATATTAGTTATAATAATATTAATATAATATTATAATAATTCTAATGAAAGGGTGACACGGAAGAAGATGACACAATCTTCACATATATCAAGTTATAATAATATTAATATAATATTATTAATATACTATTAATATAATATAAATAACAATATTAAGTCATAATAAGCTAACACAATCTTTACATATATCAACTTATAATAAAATACTAAATTATAATAAAATCAAATTATATAGTATGTTATTTTATTATTATTATTATTATTATTATTATTATTATTATTATTATTATTATTATATATTTTATTTATTTCATTAATAGTAGCTCAGTTCGTTTACGTCACGAGTGATTAGATTTGACTAAGTTTGACTTTGATTAATGAAGTCTAACTTTGGTTAGACCAATGTAAGTTGTAATGAGTTACAATGACTCATACAACAATTGATGGTCAATGAGGATCAGTTGTAGTCAATGAGGACCAGTTATAGTCGATGTTGTAAATAAATGTCAAGTAAAGTTAACTAGGGTAAACTCAAATCATTCGGCCAATTAGGGACGATATTATCAACAGTCCCAAATAAGGGTAATTAACCTCTATTAGTGGCAATATTGCTTGATGATGGTTAAACAACAGAAATAAAGGTTACTGGTAGTTAACCTTGATAAAGTGATCTCGTTATAAATCATTTAGATATGTATGACTTAGTTTAACTCGTAGCAACATAACAGAACAAATGATCCATTTAGACATGTATAACTTAGTGTAAATAGTCAATGGTGGTCAATTAGGGTCAAATATGGCCAAGTAGTTATTTACGACGAACTAAGATCACCAATCTTTGGTTTAGGAAAAATGATGAGTAGTGGGTGCAATTGATGGTCTTTTAATGGTCGATTAGGGGTCAAATGGGTTAATTAGAGATTTTAAGCGTTGTTATGACTATTAAGCCTAACATAGCTCACTTGACATAACTCACTAGAGTCAATAACAAGTCCACATAACCAAATACACTTCTCAAGTGCTAACATTGGGTTTGGTCATAGTAAAACAAAATAAGTCGTAGTCACACATAATGATAATGATAATGAAAATAATACATATATAATTTACTATTGATGTAATAGTTTCATCTTACTAGCTAACTAGTTAAAGACCATATGAAAGGGCCTTTGGCCTAGCGGTATACGACGTTATATAAAAACCATTTACTTTGACTCATGGGTATAATCATCTAATTAAAACAAACAGGGGCGTGGATCAAGCCGAATAATCAACGACGTGTCATTGCTTTTGTACGTTTTGAGAATGGAAAGAGCCGAGTACCTCGCGAGCTACTCAAGCTCGGCTCGAAAAAAAACTCAAACGAGCCGAGCTTTAACGAGCTCGAGCCCAAACCTAAACCTAACAAGCTCGTAATAAACGAGCCCGAGCTCGAGCTTCACTTATCGAGCTCGCGCCGACTCGTGAGCCTAAAATGAACATACTCTTTTATGTATTTTTCTTATTAATATATATATATATATATATATATATATATAATTATTAATACTTAGGGTCGACTCTACTCGTTTGCACCCCTACACAAAAATTTAACCGAGCTCGAGCTTTAAAAAGTTGAACGAACTCGAGCTCGAACCTAGTCAAGCTTAGGGTCGTCTCAGCTTGTTTGCACCCCCACACAAAACAAACCTAGTTTTTAAATCGGTGTCACAACAATATTTAATCAAAATAAAAATATAGATAACATGGAATCGTTCGTTTCACAATATCAAATCAAAACAAAAGATATGATGGCATCATTTGTTCGGAAAGAAAAAAAACACATATAGACAATATTATTTAATTTGGGAAACAACATCTTTACATAATTCACTTGCTTCATCCTATGGCGAAACTCTTGCAACAACTTGCAACAAATAACCAGAGAAATCGGGATGTCAATCCCCTCTATATCCACGTTCCTTTCCAATTATTCAAACCCTATTACGTGCCAGTTACTCCCTCACAAAACCCTCTGCTCTGACTCCCCTATTTGCGTGTGTAGGTCCCTTTTCGCGGAGGATTACGAACCTAAACCTTGTTATACAAACCTACTAGCAAGTGCGGAATCCAAGCTAGTAGGCAAACCGAGATGAAGCAAGTAGAGAAACAAACACACAAGATTCACCGATTAACACCACTGTATTAATACGTATGAAGGTTCCGGTTACAAGCACAATGTTTACAATCAGTTTGCAAACTCTCAAAGTGGATGTGTGTGTGTTTCGGACAGAATGCTCTCAACTCTCTTTCTGTCTGTCTGTCTGCATCTGTCTTTCACACTACACTGCATGGGTATATATATACCCAGCCCATGATGTCTGGTCGAAGGATCCGATAGATGATCCGAAGGATCATCTTTCGGACATAGTGCTTTCGAAGGATCAGCAAGGACCTCGAAAGATTACCTTTCGAGGTCTATAGTTCGAAGCCTATCTTTCGATCACCTCGAAGGATCAACAGTATCCTTCGAGGCTATCCTTCGATACAGACAAACATATTACATCTTGTTGGCCAAGTCAAACTAGGAGGATAGTTGACTTGGTCAACTTACAGACTAACTTAGGACATCGTTTACATACAGACCGAATACAGACAAAGTACAGACACAAGTGCACCAACAAACTCCCCCTTGGCTGTAGCTTTGTCTTTATCTTCTATAGTTGTAGACTCGTCTCGAACTTCGACAGTCTTTGGTCTTCGAGATACTAAAACTCTGATGTCCTTTCAAGTCTTCAATGTCGGAGGATCTTGAAAGTCTTCACGTCTTGAAAGCAGAGAGTGTATCAACAAACTACCCGTATCATATAGGAAGTGTGTTGACAAACTCCCCCTTAACATAAGCTCCCCCTTGAGTTATGCTCGTGAATGACTTGATCTTTATGAAGTGAGATCCTTGTGGTGTTGATGATGGTCAGCGGCTACTCGATCATCTTCATCTTTTGAGCGCCTTCTCGTCGTGTCTTCATTCCAAAGCTTGTCATCGACCATGTTCTCCTAGCCTTTAGAATCTGCACATGCAAGAAATCTAAACGCGTAATGAGAACAACCGCTTGGAATATAGTATAAACAAATGACACACGAATGACCATGTCACAATCAAACACCGTCCGACAGTTTGAAAGTTTAATAAATTTGTTAATTTTAGTCTTTAACTTTCAAAACATGCAAATTTCGACCGTTTATGAAGATTTAGTCAATCCGGTTTTCGTTCAGGTTTCAGGCAACGAAGACTTGAGTTCCAACATCGTACGATCGAAAATAAAGTAGAAAGAAAATCTTTTTGGCTTTTATAAAGTTTATATTAAAACACACCTAAAATCTTTTTGGTATTTTTGAAAGTAAAAGACAACAATTTAAAATCCTTTGAGTGTTATCAAACGACATCACCGCTAATGTCGTGCTGATATGCACCAAACGACGAAACTGTTTTAAAAGAAAACAATAAAAGTTAAGCAGTAAATAAATAAATATATACAAACATTCTTTTTGCGAGTTTCGAGGGTAAGAGAATCATATCAGTGTACGGTCATGCCAAAACACTCTTGTTGTTCAGTTAGTTAATATTAAGATAAGCATCCTATAACAATTATCGGTATTGTTGTCCACTTAAGCTCAACTTATCAGATGTAATCATGGCGAGGGGATACGTTAAGGTATGATTTATACTTACCGACCGGTGTTCATCCACATCACGACACATTCCCGTATCAAGGTATGCACGAGAGTTCATCTTACCGGTGAGTATACCGATTATCATCTGTTTGACCGTATAAGCTGTGAGATACTCACTTATTTTGATTTGAAAACAAGCCCTATGTGATATAATCACTTATTGATGAGGAACTTGATTTTCGTATGCATGAGGGCACAGGTGCAAGTCCGTGAACAGGTCAGTACTTCCGTACAGCAGAGAGACGAACTTGACACCCGGATAAATGTGATATATTATCACTTATTTGAATTGGACATGTGATTGTTTATCACTTATTGAGGTCGAATGCAGTATGTAATATGTACACGTATGTATAATTGTAGGTCCGTGTTTCGGGATCCAATCCGTGATTTTCATGTTTATGTTCAAAGATGGAAGAGATAAAGAGATGATAAACAAACAACTTTGCATTAATCCGGTAGTAAACATTACAAGTCGGCTCGATTACATGGAAACCGAACTAATACCAAAGAAGTATACATCCAGGGAGAAATCAAGTGGTGATTTCTCCCGGTGAGGACTCAAACCTCCTATCACTCTCTAGCACACACTTGTGCTCTCACTCTTTGTGTTTTACAAGACAAGGTGTTGGTATTTATACCAAACACAGGTTGTATGGTCGAAGGATCAAGCTGACTGGTCGATAGATCATCTTTCGACCATCAAGCTTTCGAAAGACACATATACCTCGAAGGATCACATATCCTTCGAGGTCCATCCTTCGATGGATATCTTTCGAGCTCATCGAAGGATATTCATAATCCTTCGATGCCTTATCCTTCGACACCAACAAATACAACCATAATTTGTCAAGTAAATACACACACACGGTCAACCGAACAACCCTCTCGTTTGACCACTTCAAACGAGCGGGTCTATACACGTTCGATAGACCGTTTCACTAACTATTACAAATTCAGCGTAAAATAATAACTAATCTATTCGACAAGCATTGGACACAAAATCTGCATCAACAAATTCCCCCTTGTCCGTTGCTGTCGAATGCTGAAAATGCAACTGCAATCATTGATCTTCAATCAAGTAATCATCTTCTCTGTGTAAACAAATTCCCCCTTGACCGATGATCCAGGTAAGTAGTATCTTGATGCTCATTGTTTAAAGCTTCCCCCTCAAAGTACGCGTATCCAAGTCGAGTGTTGTGCAATTTCCTCAAAAGGCTCAATTGACCGATCTTCCGCTGATCTTCCAATACTCCAACCGGCATTTGATAAGGGTTCCATTTTATAACAACTGCATCAAGTCTTGATCTTTAAGCATACCTATGATTGCGTTTAGAAATTTACCGAAGAAATTCAACATTTGAAAATTTTTATCCCCCCATTTCTTTGGTAAATTCTCTAAACCTTAACAGAATCTTTCCACTTCAAAGAAACTGTCGTCAAATGTTCACCAATTCCCTCCACTGAGCGGAACTGTCGTCAATCTTCATTGAATGACGAGCGGAAGCGAACATACCGTGTTGTTTTTGGCCCATAATAGTCGCGTTACCATTTTTGTCATTGCATCGGTAACCGTGACTACCCCACAATTTTCAAACATCAAGTTTTCATCATCTTCTGTTTTCATCGTTCCGAATCATTCCGCGCGCTCCCAAAATCCATCCAAATTTTGACCTTGATATTAGGAGCGCGATTCAGATCAACTCCGCAAATACCCGACCCCACTCCCACTAGTAATTTGTAGAAACCATCATGTGAGCCCATAATGATAATGGTAACTAGTAAATTACTAGTGGGCCACAAATAAAAATCCAAAGACCAATATGCATACACAGACCACTTTATATGATGGCAATTTGTCTTTAGCCCAATTCTTTTACCAAAAACCCAAGCCCATATAAAATATCTGTTGTGCATTCACAGCCCATTGATTATATTTTATTCACCCACAAGCCAACAACCCTAACATCAAAACTTCACCAGCCGTCAAACATCATCATGTTGTCTCTTCTCCTCAAAAATCAGCCGACATCATATCAAAAGCAGCAACCAACTTCGTCTTTCTCTCTGCAGATTCACGAAGGATATATGATCTGTCTTGTCAATCTTTCGAAGCATAAACAGCATCCTTCGACATCAGTTGATGTTGATCCTTCGAAGCCAAAGAAGACCCTTCGAAGAACAAGATCTTTCGATTCTGTTGTGATAATCCTTCGAACATCAGTTTGATCTTTCAATTCTGTTGACCTTTCGAAAAACAATTTAATCTTTCGAAGTTGTGACAATGATCCTTCGAAACACAACAGAACAGATGACCTTTCGAGGAATTCTCAAAGTTGTGAAGTTGACTTTTCTGGCACATGTCAGATCTGGATCTGACAAACATCAGCTGCTATCATATCAGAACTGACCTTTTAAGAAGATTTGACCCTTCGAAACAAAAAATTGATCCTTCGAATCATGGAAGGATGACCCTTCGAATGAACTAATGATCTTTCTAGCACTCCTTTTCATCTTTCGAAACATGAACATACGAAATCTGTTTGACCCTTCGAAGAATACAAAAAGCAAGGCTGACCCTTCGAGAAAGTGTTTTGACCTTTCGAAGTTGTTGTGGGTGGAAGTTGATCCTTCGATGTTCTTTACATCTTTCAAATTATGAAGATGTGAAGAACATCAAGAACACAGAAGCCTGGGAAAATCTGCAGATTCGATGAAAACATTTGTACACGATTTTTGATGATGGAAACTTGAAGATTTAGGAGAAAAACATAAAACCCAACACTCGTTTTATCACAGATCTGGATATTCGGGTCCAGATCTGAGTTTTTCTCACTTTCACCATTTTTACATCTTGAACAAAAACCCACAAAAATCACAGATCTAGAGCACATGTGACTTAGTAAACGGTTAGTTTTACTAAATCGGGCACCATGGCTCTGATACCAATTGTAGGTCCGTGTTTCGGGATCCAATCCGTGATTTTCATGTTTATGTTCAAAGATGGAAGAGATAAAGAGATGATAAATAAACAACTTTGCATTAATCCGGTAGTAAACATTACAAGTCGGCCCGATTACATGGAAACCGAACTAATACCAAAGAAGTATACATCCAGGGAGAAATCAAGTGGTGATTTCTCCCGGTGAGGACTCAAACCTCCTATCACTCTCTAGCACACACTTGTGCTCTCACTCTTTGTGTTTTACAAGACAAGGTGTTGGTATTTATACCAAACACAGGTTGTATGGTCGAAGGATCAAGCTGACTGGTCGATAGATCATCTTTCGACCATCAAGCTTTCGAAAGACACATATACCTCGAAGGATCACATATCCTTCGAGGTCCATCCTTCGATGGATATCTTTCGAGCTCATCGAAGGATATTCATAATCCTTCGATGCCTTATCCTTCGACACCAACAAATACAACCATAATTTGTCAAGTAAATACACACACACGGTCAACCGAACAACCCTCTCGTTTGACCACTTCAAACGAGCGGGTCTATACACGTTCGATAGACCGTTTCACTAACTATTACAAATTCAGCGTAAAATAATAACTAATCTATTCGACAAGCATTGGACACAAAATCTGCATCAACAGCGTGCTCTTAAAGTCGTGCGAAGAAGTCTTGACGGAGACACTCAGTCGATCGAGATTTGCAGAAGATTAAGGTATCAATTGACCTTTTTTTGGCATAATAAAATATTCAACCAGTAATAGATGATATCTGAATATGATTACTTATGCACTGAATACAATCATGTGGTTGAATTTATGGCTTTCTATTGTCAAGGATTTAGGTTTTAACTACTGAATTGATAGCTTTCCATCAATTCACGTTTAGGAATTTTTATTCGATTTTACATTTAGGTTTCTTACTAATGAATTGATAACTTCAATTTCAAGCATTTTATTTAATCTAAATATGAACGTATTGTCCGTAGTTTTATTAAAGTTAGTTTTAAAGGTGATTTTTTAAAGAAAAAAGCCTATTTAGTACAATACATTTCTTCTTTTTATTATCGTTTAACAGTATTTTATTATCATCTAGTAACATGCAGTTGATTTGTTTATGTTTTGGTTCAAAACACTGGTTGTGTAATGTATATATCTTTTGTTATGTTAATTGATTATCATTTTCCTTGTAGTACAATGCGGATGTTTATGTTGATGATGATGGCATTTACAAGAACAAGGTCTGAAGAAGATTCTAGAGTATCGACAAATCAGTTGGTGGTTGAGGGAAGTGCATCAGCTAGAGTTCCGATCAAGAACCGTAGATGCAAGTCTAAAAACATTACAAGAATCATATTGACGAATAACATTAATGTTGTGTTAGTGAGAATGTTTTATTGAACAACAATGTGAATGGTTTAATACATAAAACTATAAATTCTACCGGGGACTACTTATTAGTCCTAGAATGTATTTGTTAGGAATTGTAAATGCATGTTAGGGACTCAACTAAAGTTGTATTTGCAACTATTTTTCAGTATTTAAAAAAACCATATTGAAAGTGACACATAGTATTAGAGACTAAAAGATAGTCACAAAAAAAAGATATTAGGGACCAACTTTAGCGACTAATTTTCAGACCCTAAATAGACATATTGGAGACTAAAATTATTTGCTATCTTAAACTGATTATCAGTCCCTAAAAGTAGTACCAAAATAACATAGTATGTGAGACTAATTTCCAGTACTTAAAAGAAAGATATTAAGGACCGAATTCATGTGGTACTTGAGACTAATTTTTAGTCTCTAAAACATCTTATTGGATACTGATTTGACATGGAATCACGAACCTATCAAAACTTATTACGGACAATATAGACATGTTTATAGGACTGATTTTCAGTCCTTAAAGTAATACATCCGGGACTAAACTATCGTAGTAGTATCCGAGACTAATTTTTTAGTCATTGAAGAAATGCATCGGGGGGACTGAAATTACGTGGCAACGGGAGGTTAATTTAGGACTGAATTTTTAAGTATCTGAGACTGACTATTAGTCCTATTTGGTGTCGTACAATAGGGACTGATTCTTAGTTGTTAAAACCAGTATCTAGTACTAGGTATCTGGGACTGGCTGGAGACTGGCAAATCAGTCCCTGATAACCATCAAGGACTGATTCTTACACATCAGATACTGATTTTTCAGTCCCCAAAAGTCATTTTTTTTGTAGTGTATGCAGATGTGTTTACCAAGAGCCTTCCAAGACATTTGTTTCAGAACTTTGATGACAATCTGAGCATTCGCTCAAACCTCCTCTCACACTGATAGGGAGTATTAGCGACACATTATATCACAAAATATTTAGGAAAGGATTAAATTAACCTTAGCAAAGGATTATATTTACCTTATTTGTAGGCCTACCTCAACCATATAAGGTGGCTATATTTTTACCTTGTGATTTATTCGAAATATATAGAACATAGTTTTCCATCAACATGTTTGATTTTAGTTTTTGGTTTAATTACTGTAATCAGTTTATCATTTTCGTTCTCAAGCCTAGATAGAGTAGATGTTTTATCGCGATGAATTTGGAAAAACGGCTAGACCTTTTACTTCACTTATAACCTCCAAATTAGTTTAGTAGATGTGCAAATATGCTACTTCTAAGAAAAAAGAAAACATGTTAGGAAAACTAGAAAGTTAGTTATTTGAGAAAGAGTTAAAAAAAAGAGCTATTTGTTCTAAAAAACAAACTTTATTAGTTAAATTAAAATTTAATAGTTGTATAGGTTATAGATTTAACAAAAATTAAGGTTATATTACATGAATAAAGGAATACTTGAAATTACAATCTGACTTGGTATTGATGAGAAATTAAGAATTGATGAACATGACTCTTCACTTTTTTAATTAACTAGTGCTTTTGCTCTCGCGCGTTGCACGTTAGGCGTTTGTGTTTTGATTAAATAGTCAAATGTTAGCAACCTGTTATGAAAAGGGTTGTTGCCCGTGGTTGAGTTGAGTTCAAGTGTTTTCATACCAAGTTCTTTACATATTGTTTACATACTAAGTTCTTTACATTAAACAAAAAAGAGAAAAACAAACGTTGGATGCGGTTCCTTTTTTGATAGCGCAGTGGTGCTTTAGTAGGTTGTGTCACCCCATCCGTTCTTCAGCGCGGTAGTTTCAGGGCCTACATTTAACAATATGGTTTAGTAAAATGACAAACTTATTGTCTTTTTGAAAAGAAAAAAAAACGAATAATATCAAACGTCAACAATAATAGCTTAAGTTGAAAGCTATCTAGCTCCAACTGCCAGCAATAACTCAAATTCATTCACTGAAACTAGTTTCCTGTTCTATAACCTAGCTTAGAATCAAACAACTTACTGAAATTACCATCACATTATACATCATCTATTCATATCTGACTGTATACAGCAACAACATATTTTCAATCACAATATCACGTTACAACCACAAATAATAAATTGATGTTTTAAGATAGATATGTCAAATTTTTTAGCACTCTAATGTTTTCAATAAAGTCTACTTACTATTGAGAAAATAATAATAAACATACGGATGATTATCTAGGTATAACCCCATTTAATTACTATTTCTTTAGAAAAAATTAAAAATCCTGGATAAATGTTTGAAATTATATATCATAAATAGTTAAATACACATCTTATATATCAAGGTGGGACTATACACGCAGACATGGTTGAAAATAACATAATGAAACCATGAAAAAGTTGATATCTTCTTTTTTTCTATTAATATTTTCCTTTTGTTCTTACTTATACCTCTAACCTTGTTATATATATATATATATATATATATATATAAGAGAGGTAATACGTAGCTACAACAATGCATAACTACTGAATTGGAAGTCTTATATCTTTGTTCTAAAGGTAGTTATGTGAAGGAAAGTAAGTGTAATCATTTAACTTTCATGCTATTTATGCATACTTTGATGATAATATCAAACTGTTTGTTCTTCAATCAATCCACACACTTAATACTCCATAAATCTAAACAAAATGTCACTAAATAACTAAAGTAGAATATTAAATCACAAACAGATAATAAGTTACAAGCCAAACATGATGAACCAGATCCATCTGTTTGAAACAGACTCTTCACCAGTTTCATATTCATCTTCATCGCCTTAACCTGCAAGTACCGACACATCTTCAACCATTTCACTTAGCAGAAGCAAACACTGACGCTAACACACAGTTCATCAGCATCACCTAAACAAATCTCAATAGTTAATACGCTCCATCTACACACTCCAATTTCCATCATCCAATAAGAAAAACCTAAACGATACAGATTCCACTTATGTAATCATCCAACCTTTAAGTTGTATAACACACCACTTAACAGGATATCCCCATACGGACCTTGTTGCTATGGTATTCAAATTAATATATTAACTTATACTCAGCGACTGTATAACTTATACTCAGGTAACCAAATTGAGCCTTGATCAAACCTAAACAACAGTAGCATAATCAATTCAACACAATCTTGAATATAATCAATTCCTTGTCGATTTTATTCCTCAACTTCTTCTTTTGGCCAAAATAGGGATCCCACAAATATTATAATTAAAGATATTTAGGTAACAACCTTGGACTCGAAATCAGAAAAAAAAAACATACATATTGCTTATCATCAAACACATAGAAGGCATCAAATCAAATACAAAAATCGAGCATTTATCAAACAATACTCATCAAACCATACGCCTGGCTAAATAAGAAGCTGAGAAGGGGATTAGTGATTGCATATGGCCACCCACTTATTTCTTCTTCCATTATCACCCTTTTCATCTATAGGTTCATCATCTCACCTTTGATTTGTCAACTAAGCACATCAATCTATAAACCCTAAACTATTTTTCTTCCTTAAAAATCAGAGATTGAATACGCAAACCTGTAGCGATAACCAACAACAATAAACGTATGGCAACCCGATTCGCCGCTGGCATCCTTGTGATACCCCTGCATGCCGTCTCTATTTTGACTTCCAGCCTCCACACCATCACCGTTGTCACCATGGTTCATGGCGGTACCCTACTACTACCTCTGAACCCTCGATTCTTCACATAAACTAAGAGCCACCGTCACTCAGACATTTAGTTGACTAAACCGACGCCACCAACAATTTCTACACCATCGGGTATGCGGGTGAGAGGCGAGCACGCGCCGGGAGGCGCGGGGGCGGGGGCGGTGACTAATCGGCGCCGAATGCCGGATCTCTCTCTTTATCTCTTGTTGTCCTGCATCTCTCTCTGTCTCCTTTTGTTATGACGACAATGGAGATGAAACTACGATGATAAAACACGTGGAAAGCAGCAAGCCACGCATCTATTTTCAAAATACCTCAGAACACTAAGCAAATTACCAAAATAACCCAAACTACTGTTCATTCACTTCTCTAACTAACATTCATTCACTTCTCTAACTAACATATATTAATTATCTCTTAAATAACATAAGAAATAGGTAAGATTACTTTCAAAAATCACTTTTGTTTCTTGATGTTATAAATGAAGCGATAAAAACGATCAAAGTCTTTCAACATAGGATTCAAGCAAACAAAAAACAAACCACCAAAGCAAGCCAAGTTTAGTAAGGCAACAGGATAAGCACACGTGTACCAGAAGGCTTAAACCCATGACGTCATTCAAACTTCTGGCTATAGGAGTATTTAGAGAAGGTTAGTTTGTTGTTGAACAAAAATGTAAACCTAACAGTGTGGCATATTAGTGTTGTTAGAACCCATGGCCCATCCTTAAAGATCGATGTGTGGGAAGATATAGTCATGGACTTAATAGAAAGGTTATCAAATTCACATGGTAAAGATACTATTTTGGCAGTCGTGGATCAATAAGTAAAACATGTCATTTAATATCCCTTAAAAATCCTTTTACAACCTTAACTTTTGCGCAACTTTATTTGGATAACATTTATAAGTTACATGACACTCAAAAAACTTTAGTTTTTGACAGATAGAGAGATTTCTAATATTTCTCATATTATCATCCACACACGGATGGCGAGATGTACTTATTCGATCCTAAAAGTGATGCGTTGTATGTGCTTTGATAGACCAAGTGGCTTCCATTAGTTATTACTATGTTATTAAGTCCACACCCTTTGAAATTATTTATGCCACCCTTCATCACGTCATGATAGTAGTGTGCATGGGAACCTTGGATCGCAGCTAAACAAACCAGGAAGAAGTCATCCGGATTTCTCAAATCTAGTTTGTGTTGGAACTAATTTTGTCAATACCCAAAAGTCAGAGAATTTAGATGGTTTATTTTATATGTATTTTATTTAATAGAAAGATTTATGAAATACTAGTTTTATTTTATTTAGTTTCCTTGTAGGAGTAGGTTACTTATTCTTCAAGGGATTATTTAGTATTAATAGGGATTATATGTTTAGGTTTTATGTGCCTTCAATTTTAATCAAAGGTTTTTTTTCTTGTTAAATCCATTGTTTGATTAAGTTGAAAAAGGCTTGGTTTCCAACAATTGGAATCAGAGCGGTTTATCAATTTGGGAGGTTTGTAGGTGCAAGAGGATTTGTTAATCAAACGGAAACAATAGGTTGTGATCAACAACAGCCAGACTGTAGCAATCAAGTAGCAATGATTGCAAACTTGATCAAAGGAGAAAACCCAGGTGTAGTGACATGTTAGATCGGATCAATAGCAGACTTCAAAGGTGATGAAGTAGCATGTTTGATCAAGGTGGAAGAGAAAGGATGTTGTCATGTTTGTGGTTAATGATTCAAGTGTTTAGACAAGTTATGAGCGTGATCCCAAAGGAGTCAGAAAACAGGGGGTGCAGTGTTGTGTCAGCTGCAACCACTACTAGAAAACTACTACTATTCCTACCAAAATTTCCTACACATTTCCTACGAACGAAAATGCCGACACTTTTCCCACGAAATTCCTACGAACAAGAAAGGGTCTTAGTTTTGTGACAAAAAAAAAGCGACAAAAAAGCCACAAATTGTTATGCGTAGGAAAAGTGTCAGAAATTTCCCACGGATTTTCGACGGAATTCGTTTTCATTTTAACTATTAGTCGGAAATTTGTAGGAATCGGTATGCGTAAGAAATGTGTCGGAAATTTTCGACGGAATTCCGACGGAATTCGTTTTTATTTTAACGATTAGTAGGAAATGCGTAGGAATCCAATTTATGGTAAAAAAATATTCATAATAAACAAAAGTAATGATATTAAAATATAAATTTTATTATTTAATAAAAATATATGTTATTTCTAAATTGATTTAGTGGGATGTGTGTTGGAAATTCCGACAGATTACTCACGGAATGGATAATTTTTTTTTGTAATACACATATATGTTATTTTTAAAACACATTTATATATATCCGTAGGAAATGTGTAGGAAAATACCGACACAATTCCTACGAAATTCGTTTTCATTTTAATCATTAGTATGAAATGCGTAGGAATCCAATTTATCATAAAAAATATTTATAATAAATAAAATTAACGATATTAAAATATAAAGTTTTATTATTTAATAAAAATATATGTTATTTCTAAATTAATTCCGTAGGAAGTGTGTTGGAAATTCCGACAGATTTCTCACGAAATGGATAATTTTTTTTTGTAATACAAATATATGTTATTTTTAAAACAAATTTATATATATCTGTAGGAAATATGTAGGAAAATACTGACGCAATTCCTACGAAATACGTCTCCTTTTAACAATTCGTCATAAATCCGTAGGAAAATAATGAATGTAATAGTTCTGTAGAAAAATCGTAGTAATCCATACAAGCCTTAATACGGTCTTAATCGGGCCATTTAGATATATCAAGGCCCACACGGTCTATTAGGGATTGTATGACTTGTTAGTGTCCATTACGATACAAGATCACTCAACATGACATGATATAACCCTGCAACATCGAATGTTACATAATAAACCTTAACGGACCATTAAGATATATCAAGGCCCAACATGGTTTATTAGGGCATGCATGACTTGTAATTCTTCGTTATGATGTAATAGCACTCAATACAATGTGATGTAACCCTTCAATATCGAATGTTACATAATAAAAGTCTCAGCGACCTTTAAGATATATTAAGGTCCAACACGGTCTATCAGGGCATGTATGACTTGTAAATCTTCGTTACAATATAATATCACCCAATACAACGTGGTATAACCCTTCAACATCGAATTTTACATAATAAAGGCCTTAAATGGGCCATTAAGATATATTAAGGCCCACACGGGTCTATTAGGGCTTGTATGACCTCTTAGTATTCATTACGATACAAGATTACTCAACATGACATGATATAAACCTTCAACATTGAATGTTACATAATAAAGTCCTTAACGGGCCACTAAGATATATCAAGGCCCAACACGTTCTATTAGGGCATATATGACTTGTAATTTTTTGTTACTATATAATAACACTCAATACAACGTGATGTAATCCTTCAACATCGAATGTTACATAATGAAGGTCTTAATGGGCTTTTAAGATATATCAAGTCCCAACATGGTTTATTAGGGCAAGCATGACCTGTAATTCTTCGTTACGATGTAATAGCACTCAATACATGGTTTATCAAGGTGCACACGGTGTGAGAACTGGTGATTTACGGCTTCTAATTACACGATTAACAAATGTTTAGGATGATAATAAATACTGTTCAAGACGCAAATTAACTTAATTAGGCTTTTGGAGTGCCTAGGAACGTATATTCGACTTTACGGTGCGCGTATGATGATCTGCGAAGAATCTGCGAAACGTTAAATGGTAACGGACTGACACCATACAAAATACTGACAACACTGACAATTACGAATTTTACATGCATATTTCACACTTATAAATTTAGTTTTACCAATTTATCGTGCTTCCGTACGCCACAAAGCGCAAACGTGAATGAGAAACGCGACTGCAGGAACGCACCAGCAACGAAACGGAAGCATCGGACACGCGTGTTACCTTTAAAACTTAAATTTTACGATATATTTAGCTTCGTAATTAAATTTTATTAACCGTAGGCGAAAACGGATTAAAACGACCAACGCGACATTTTACGCGCTTTTTACGCAACCAACGAATGAGCATGTCCAACATTTATTACCGGCGTTATTTTACATACTTACGGACCTAATATTATATTATACAACATTTTTAGAAGAACGGTTGCGAAAACGGGTTCGTAGAAATGAGCGGCCACTTAAAACACGAGATTGAGCTTGTGGGTCTTGGGCCCAAACCCAAGCCCATTAAGAGAATAACCCTAACTATATATTTGTAGTGATAGCTTAAACTAATTCATTTGAAACCCTAACCTTAAACATATCAGCCGTTCACCATCTACCTTCCCTCTCAAATTCTTTATCTCCTTCACTTTATCCACACACACCCATAAACCACCTTATTCTCTCATATCTCAGACATAACATAAACAAACACCCTGTCTCCTCTCTTGAAGTTAATGAGTTGATTTGTGTTGTTGGCTTCTGTGTCGAAGATGGTGATGATGTTGAAGACGGCTCGGGTGTTGGTTCAGCCCGGGTCGCGTAGGTTTTAGATTCGGGTCGAGGGTGGTTCGAGCTTCATATTCTAAGTTTGTTTCGGGTTATTGTACGAAACAACACAACATGAAGAAGTTATAGAAAGTATTCCATTGTTTGCTAGAGAACTGATTGCCGGTGGTGTTACCGGTGGAGTTGCCAAGACAACCGTTGCTCCTCTCGAGCGTCTCAAGATCTTGTTTCTGGTTAACTTTGCTTTTTAGTGTGCTGATTGTTGGTGCTGATTTTGTTTTTTTTTTTTTTTTCCGGTGGTTCATAATTAGGTTATTTTCAAATTGTGCATATAGTATTTTGGGCGAAACTTGTGTTTTAATGGATTTTGAAACCACTCAAATTATAACAATTATTTAACTTTAGACATGTTATAAGAATCCAGCACATGTTATAAGAATCCAGGTTGACTTGTTTAACAATTAACATATTCAAGGACCAAAAGGGGAGACATAAGTGAATGTTGGAGTTTCGTGTGTTAGATATTTTAGCGTAATCGGGATTAACTTGGTTATCAAAGGGAATTATAATACACATCGAACAAGTTGGGAGGTGCGGGGGTGCACGCTTGTGTTCCGAATCATATTTATCATTATGCATTTTTCAGCACGAAAAAGCAAGTATTTTTTGTTTTTTTTTTTTAATTTTTTAATAGTATCCGTAGGAAACATGTAGGAAAAAGAATAAACAGGTTTTGTCACATTCTGTAGGAAACAAAGATAAATTCGTAGGAAATGTGTGGGAAAAAATAATACATTTTGTTGGAATTGTGTAGGAAAAAACTATTTTTGTAGAAATTGTGTAGGAATCAAGAACACATTTCGTTGGAACTGTGTAGGAAAAAAAATATTTCCGTAGGAACTATGTAGGAAAAACGAATACATTCCGTTGGAATTGTGTAGGAAGAAAAAAAATTTCCGTAGGAATTGTGTAAGAAAATTAAAATATATATAATAAATATAAATATAATTGATTTAAACACAAATTTTTAAAAAAATAAATATTCTGTGGGAAATACGTCGGAAAGTTAAGAAAATTAATTCCGTGAGAAATAAGTGGGAGAATTCTAACGAAACATTTGTGTGGGAAATGAGTAGGAGAATCCGTAGGAAACGCGTCAGAAAAAAATTACCCACGAGCATAATTCCCACAGCCCATTTTTGTGGGAAATCCGTGGGTAAACGCCATTACCCACGGATTTCCCACGGAAATTGACGTGGGAATAGCAGCAGTGGAAGAACTTCGGGTCTTACTTGGTATTCAAGACCTAGGAGGAATTTGACAAGATTAGGGGGTAATTGTTGGAACTAATCTTGTCAATATTCAAAAGTTAGAGGATTTAAATGGTTTATTTTATATGTATTTTATTTTAGTAGGAAGATTTAGAAAATACTAGTTTTATTTTATTTGGTTTCCTTATAGGAATAGGTTACTTGTTCTCCAAGGGATTGTTTAGTATAAATAGGGATTATATGTTTAGGGTTTCAATTTTAATCAAAGATTTTTTTATTTTATGTTTTTTTCTTAAATACGTTGTTTGATTAAGTTAAAAAAGGCCTGGTTTCCAACAGTTTGATCCAAGCCTAACATCACATGTAGGAATCGCAACCGAGTCTAAAACGTTTGAAAACAAGAAGAAGTCATCTGGATTTCCCAAATCTAGTTTGTGTTGGAACTAATTTTGTCAATACCCAAAAGTTGGAGAATTTAAATGGTTTATTTTATATTTATTTTATTTAGTAGAAAGATTTAAGAAATACTAGTTTTAATTTATTTGGTTTCCTTATAAGAGTAGGTTACTTATTCTCCAAGGGATTATTTAGTATTAATAGGGATTATATGTTTAGGGTTTATTGTGCCTTCAGTTTTAATCAAAGATTTTTTTTCTTGTTAAATCCATTGTTTGATTAAGTTGCAAAAGGTCTGGTTTCCAACAATTGGTATCAGAGCGGTTTATCAATTTGGGAGGTTTGTAGGTGCAAGAGGGTTTGTTAATCAAACGGCAACAATAGGTTGTAGTGATCGAGGTTGTGATCAACAACAGCCAGACTGTAGCAATCAAGTAGCATTGATTGCAGACTTGATCAAAGGAGAAAACCCAGGTGTAGTGACGCGTTAGGTCGGATCAATAGCAGACTTCAAAGGTGATGAAGTAGCAGGTTTGATCAAGGTGGAAGAGAAAGGATATTGTCATGTTTGTGGTTAATGGTTCAAGTGTTTAGACAAGTTATGTGCGTAATCCCAAAGGAGTCAGAAAACAGGGGGTGCGATGTTGTGTCAGTTGCAACAAAGGTGTTGATGGAATGCGAACACAAGAGACCGAGTATTAAGGTGGAAGAACTTCGGGTCTAACTTGGTATTTAAGACCTAGGAGGAACTTGACAAGATTAGGGGATAATTGTTGGAACTAATCTTGTCAATACTCAAAAGTTTGAGGATTTAAATGGTTTATTCTATATGTATTTTATTTTAGTAGGAAGATCTAGAAAATACTAGTTTTATTTTATTTGGTTTCCTTATAAGAGTTGGTTACTTGTTCTCCAAAGGATTGTTTAGTATTAATAGGGATTATATGTTTAGGATTTATGTACCTTCAATTTTAATCAAACATTTTTTTACTTTTTTATTTTTTTTTTGTTAAATCCATTGTTTGATTAAGTTGAAGAAGGCCTGGTACAGTTTGATCCAAGCCTAACATCACATGTAGGAATGGCAATCGAGCCTAAAACGTTTGAAAACATTTGAGTCGGTATGGGGACAAGTATTCGGGTGTGAGGCCGGGTATGGGATTAAGTGATATACACGTTTACCCAACCCAATTACCCTAAATATATACTCATTTAATGTACCCGAAATTATTTTTTTAATTTATCCAGTACTTATCCATTAATCTAAACTAGTTTGTTCCCCGCGCTTAGCAGCGGGAGTTGGGTGTTTCTTCCTCACGTAACGTGACATGAGTTTGGTTGTTATCGGTTTAGGTTATCGAAAAACATAAATGAGTAAAACACCTACTCTTCTTTATTCTTATTGTTAAGGAGCACTCAGTCAAACATCCTAATCACTAAAGATAAGGTTTTATGCAGCTGATTAACAACTTAGAGAACATAGATTTTCTTTGATAAGCCCATGTCAATGTCGGAACCATTTCATAGAACACCTGATGTGCACATTTTCTAGGGTAACAAACGTCAACAACCAAGGCTCTGTTAACCATCATAGCCTTTGAAGCTTCAAGAATTTCAAAGATACGAACATCATAGGCATCAAAGCAACAAAGCTTTTCACCAAACACATGTCGTATAATAACCATTATAATCGGAATGACAAAGAAAACCAACAATCGAGGTTAAACAACTGAATGCACAAATTCTAATGATCAGAGCATTTCATCATACACCTGGTGTGTACACTTTGTAGGTCAATGGATTTGAAGCTCAGATACGCATAATAGCTTCAACTATTTGGTGGACAGATTTAAAATGAGGAAACATAAGAGTTTCACCGGTAAAGAACCTTGGTTGCTTTAAAATCAAGCTTCAATTGTCTCAAACTCTCAATGAAATAGAAAGGGTACAAAATTTGAATCAAGAAACATAGAAATTTCACCAGTAAAGAACACCGGTAGAACACTCTTTACCATCATGGCTCCAAAGTCGACCGGCTACATGTTTGCAACTACCTACTTGAGTTCTTTAACCGGGTAAAATTCTAGCTAGAAAATCTACAACTACCTACTTGAGTTCTTTAACTGGGAAAAATTCTAGCTAGAAAATCTACAACTACAATGAACAACTGTTTTTCTAAAACAACTATTACTTAAAAGTTTTGTTTGTTAAACTACTTTTTCTATAAATTGTAGAACCAGGTTCAGTGTTTTCTATGAAAGCCTTTTCATGACTCATGAGTAACTTATTGCATGAATTGAAGCTCATATGTCATGATTTTCCAATTGGTTTACTGTATTTACAGATTCAATGCATGCATCAGACTTTATTAAAGTGAAGCTATAACACAAATTTGTGTTGTTTCAGCTTGAGAATCTAGGGTTTAATATGACGGAAGCTGGATGCATTCTTTCCCAAAATTCATGATTCCCCTAAGAGTAAACCCAATTTAGTAAATTAAAGATGGCCTAAATTTAAATGTTGTGAAGAAAAACACTAAGATTGAAACAACGAAGAAACTGGTACATTAGAGCATCGATATAATAACCTGGTTTGGAATCGGTAGGCCACTTCAATCAGCGAACGGAATAGGGGTCGGTACTGGCGGTGGTGTCAATCAACGATGATCAAGATGGAAGAGAGTCGGTAGTGGCGGTGGTGCGCACGGTGTTCTGTTCTAGAGAGTACGAAGAAGGGAACAGAGGAACAAATCAGACGCGTGGATAACCTAATTGCATGAGCTTTCAAATTACAAAAATACCCTCAAATACTATACTGTAGCAAACACCTGTTGTAAATTGATATATATAATAATACCATGCGGAAATGAACGTGTATTTTTTTTATGTTCATATATTTGTGAAATTCATATTAGTGTTTGGACAATAGGTAGCTTAGAATATGCAACTGGTTAATGGATAAAAATAGAAAGAAAATAGAATGGCAATTTTTTTGCTTATCAAAATTCCAGCGGGTCGATACCTTCGGGTATGCCAAATACTCAACTGGTAATTGTCTAATAGATATCCGGCGGATAATGGGTCGGGTTCATGACACCGTTTCACAATACGGTATGGTTTGAGATTACCAAAACTCGTGTCAAGCCCGCCTTGTAGGGGTGTGCATGGGTCGGTTTTGAGCAAAAACCATAACCATAACCGATCGGTTATGGTGGTTATGGTTATTTGGTTTTGATGGTTATAGTGGGTCGGTTATAGGTGGTTAACCGTGTATTAAGCTTAGCTAAAAATAGCTTTTTTTTACATGTAATAAATTGTTATTGCATATTTGTATATATTAGTATATTACATAGTCTTACAATATACAATAATACACATGAAAATTGTAGTAGGGGATTTATATATATATATATATAGAAAAAGTATATCGTACATTACGGCTTAACGTACTTCACGTACAACAACGTGCGTGATTTGTTATATAACATGCGTGATTAATGTTTTCAATATGCGTGATTATTGTGTTTCAACATGAGTGATTTTGGATTTTTGAGTTATAATGTGCGTGATTTTAAAATGAACGTGCGTAATTACCTGTCGTACGTGATGTACGTTAAGCCGTAATGTACGTTAACCTTCCTCTCTCTCTCTCTCTCTCTATATATATATATATATATATATATACTAGGTTAGAACCCCGTGTATTACACGGGCTGAATAAATATAATTTTATATACTAAGTAATAAAAAAAGTTACATCTTTAAAAACCCGTACATTGCAAGATTGAATAACCATGTGTATTACATGACTTAAATACGAATAATGTAATCAACTAACACACGCAATTATCAATATATGTTTTTAGAAAAAAAAATGAACTTTGATGTAACATTTTACTTTGTTTTTTATTTATTATTAAGTTAAATTAGATGCTTGTGTATTACATAAGTTATAACATTTTACTTTATTTATTTTTTTATTAATAGGTTAGAAACTTGTGTGTTATACATGGTTGAATCAATGTAATATTAAATAGTTATTAATAAGCAAAAAAATAGAAGACAGATTTAAGAAAAAAAATATTAAATATATAAGAGACAAACAAAAAAATAATAATAATTATAGAGCAATAATCATTGAAATTATTATTAATAAATAACCCGTTATATTAATCGATATATTGATTGACAAAACGATCCATTTGTATTAATTATATAGATAGATTATTCAGATGTTTCTTAGCTAAAAGAACATACAAAAGTATGTAGGAATAATATATGTCATGTAAATAAGTGAGGTTGAGAGGGTTAAAAAAAATTACATAGTTAGTCCAAATGTTACAAAATGAAAAGTTAATACCCTAGAAGATGATTTTAAACTATTAGTACCTAAGTCTGTTATTTTGTGCAAACCACAGGGACTAACTATATAATTAACTCGTTAAAAAAGTCGATGGAGAATACTGAAAATCATATGTATTAATATTTTATTTATATAAGAGTTAATTACATAGTTAGTCCCTGTGGTTTGCACAAAGTAACATACTTAGGTATTAACATAGTTAGTCCTTGTGGTTTGCATTAGGTACTAATAGAATGTGATTTTAAACCTACAAATAACGTTAATACCTCCAAACGTTACAAAATGAAAAGTTAATACCCTAGAATGTGATTTTAAACTATTAGTACCTAATTATGTTACTTTGTGCAAACCACAGGGAGTAACTATGTAATTAACTCTTTACATAATTTAAAGATAATTTTATGTGAAGTGAATAGATTTATTTTTATATGTCTTTGAATTTTAGTCTTATCATTTATTAATATCTATATAATGAATATTTTTAATTATAAAAATAAATATTTATAATTAAGTAGGAGATAATTAAGGAGGAGATAATGGATATATTTAATTATATAAAAATATGTATTTATAATTAAGTAGGAGATAATTAAAGAGGGAAAAGAGGCGGGAAAACAACAAAATAGATAGTTCCAATGAATGACACGTGTCCCCTATTGGTTTACTTTATTATATGTATAGATATAGGGTGAAATTGTAAAAAAGACCAAAAGTGTGAGAAAGGTAAGAAAGAATCCCAACCATTAGATCTAAATTAATTGAAAAGGGTATAATTATGAATGCATTAACAAATTAAAATATGGTAATCCTTGATTTAAGGATTTGGAGAGAGAAAATCCTTGATTTAAGGACTTACAACCGTCCATAAATATAACACCATTCAGAGCATGTTCATACATGGTGTTTTAAATATAACACCATTCAGCACAAATATAACACCATTCAGTACAAAAAAAAAAAAAACACCATTCACACAAAAATAACATCATTCAGCACAAATATAACACCATTCAGCACAAAAAAACACCATTCAGCAGTAAATAATATAACACCATTCAGTACAAGAATATAACACCATTCAGTAAAGAAATATAAGACCATTCAGTAAAGAAATATAACACCATTCAGAAAAAGAAAATAACACCATTCAGGAAAGAAAAAAACACTATTAAGAAAAGAAAAATAACACCATTCAGAAAAGAAAAAAACACCATTAAGAAAAGAAAAATAACAACATTCAGAAAAGAAAAATAACACCATTCAGAAAAGAAAAATAACACCATTCAGTACACAAAATAACACCATTCAGTACAAGATATAACACCATTCAGTAAAGAAAATATAACACCTCTGTATCATCTTCTCCACTTCCGGCAAAGAGATTTTCGTCACTGTCTCCGGCGACTAACCGGCGAGATCAGTCCGTTTAAATTTCAACAAGCGTCGCACCACCACTGCCGACCCGGCACCCACCACCGCCGCACCACCAGTGTCGCACCACCAGCGTCGCACCACCACCGCTGCACCACCAGCGTCGCACCACCACTGCCGATCCGGCACCCACCACCGCCGCACCACCAGCGTCGCACCACCACTGTCGATCCGGCACCACTGCAATGTAGAGAGATAGATCGAATTTGAAGAAAGAGAGAGAGAGCTCTGGTCGTGCGATTGGAGAGAGAGAGATCGAAATTGTAGAGATTTTGATTACAGTTACCTATTTTGAATGGATATAAAGACTTTATTACCCCTATAATTTTCAATCCAGTCCAAAAAAAAAACAAATTTTACAATTTGGTCTCTATTAATCTAAACCATTAGATCAAAGATCTAATGGTGTCGATTCTTTCTTATCCTTCTCACACTTTTGGTCTTTTTTACAGGAACCTTTACCTATATATATATATATATATATATATATATATATATATATATATATAGGGGATGGTTCAAATGAAAACCACTTTTATTGTGAAAACTCGAAAACTAACTAAAAAAAGCCTAAAAAACACACAAAATTTTTTTTTTTTTTTTCAATTTTTTTTTATAAAAATCGCTAGTTTTTATATATAAAAAAAAACTTTTTTTCAAAAAAAAAAAAAAAATTTGTGTAGTGCACATGTGTAGTACACATACATATGTGCAGTATTACACATGTGCACTACACAAAAAAATTTTTTTTTTTTTTTTTGAAAATTTTTTTTTAATATTAAAAAACCTGCGAAATTTTGATTGCAAAAAAAAATTAAAAAAAATTTTTTGTATGTTTTTTTGGCTTTTTTTAATTAGTTTTCGAGTTTTCACAATAACTAGTGGTTTTCATTTGAACCTTCCCCTATATATATATATATATATATATATATATATATATATATAATACAAATACCTAGCACCCCCTCATTGGTCGTGGTTTTTTGTATTCTACTTTTTAACCTTCAACTCGCTAATATACGTGTTTAGCCTCCCAACACTTCCTTATTGGCCCTGACAAATTACGAATTTGCCCCCAGCTCAAAATTACACTCTTGCCATCGTTAGTTTTTTTGGGGCAAAACTATGGTGGTGTTTTGTTTTAATTGGTTGACTCGATGTAATATTCTTTCGTGTCAGGTAGCTGCCTAACACTCGCTTTGACAAATTACAATTTTGCCCACAATTAAGAATTACAGTCTTGTCATCGTTTTAGTTTTCTGTAAAACTATGGTAGTGTTATGTTTTAATTAGTTGACTCGATGTCGTTTTTACTGATATCATGTTATTAGTAATATGTATAAGTAACCGAAACACATACGTACATCTTATGAAACTGAAAATATTCGTCTTAGCCCCCTCAACGCGGTGGTGGTGATAGACGGTGGTGGGTGGTTGACGGTGGTGGTGGTGGTGGTGGACGCTAGTGGGTGGTGGACGGTGGTGGTGGCGGTGGTGGTGATGGACGGTGGTGGGTGGTGGTGGTGGTGGTGGACAGTGGTGGTGGATGCAATTGACAATATCTGTGTGTGGTCTGCGCGGTGCAGATAGAAGAGCCTGTACAGATGTTTTTTAGAAAAACAAACATCACCTAATTCTGTTAGACTTTATTTTTAGTTTTAAATGAAATGACCAAAATACCCTTTAAAAGAAAAATGGATTTTGTTTTCTTTCAAGTCTCTACTCTTATCTCATCTCCACTCTCTTTCTCTACTCTCCCCTTTAAAATCTGAATTTGGTGGTCTTGAATAATAACAAGATTAGGGTCATGATCAGTTTCTAGTTTCTACTCATGATACATGAACCAAAAGGGATAATAAGCCTTAAAACTAACAGGAGTAACATACAGATCCATCTTCTTTATCCAGGTAATCAAAACAAACAATAATCAACTTTGAGGGTAACCATATGAAGAAGAGGCCAGAGAGGCAGAGAAGACTACGCAAACCCAAACCCACCCAAAATCGAGATCACGTATTCAAGTTGTATCTTATGCATTAAAAGCTCGTACCTAAGATAAATTTACTAAAATGCCCCTAATGTGAGCAGAGGCGAAGGTTAGAAGGGGTCGGGCTGTATGTAGCTTTCATTTGAATCGTCACGGCACAATATGTTATGATTTTGGGTTTCGTACTCAAGCAGTTAATGCGCGAAAGAATAACATATTACAAACTAACTTTTGATAAATATTTTCAAACATGCATTAAAACACCACCTTAAAAGAAGAAAATTGATGTTTCATCTGTGATCCATCACATCTTCATATCAGGCCAAGATGACAACACCACAATAGTCTATACACATCAACGCAATGAAAGCAAGTAACATCTCTTTAATCTAGTAAAACAAGATACCAAAGACGGAAAAAACCTAACAGGAAAACACAGACACACACTAACAGACGATGACAAAACACATGAATCAACAAGAAATAAATACCATTCGTTCATATGCATTCCAACAGGAAACTACCAAGTCAAAGGAAAACAGAAAAGCAGATTGCGGTTTTGAGCTTAATACGAGAACACCATAGTCAAAAGAATGTACATTTTCAAGAAAGCATATTTACATCGTTTATTAAGCTTTCCATATCACCCGCTTCAGCATGCTCCAAACGTGTTCTCCCCACTGTAAGTCATGTACAGGAAACCATCCTCGTCTTTGTTTTCTTCATAGATGGCAGACATCATGGCAGCTATATAATAATTATTAACAACAATAAAACATGAATACGAGTTTAAACAAGCAAATATAAACTTAAAAACTAAAGTGGCTCAAAATATATATATATACCAGTAGGTGGCAGAATGTTCTTCACAAAGATAAAGATGGCTTTTTCAGCACTCAGTTTAATCCTCTTCCTCACCACATAAACAAACTGTCCAACGGTCAGATCAGCAGGGACCAGATATCTGCATCCGTCACACGACGACAAAATTAAGTGTTCCCATAATAACAACATTATTCGTTAAACACCTTTTTTCTTTACAATCTCAACCCGTTTACTTATTAAACATTCCAGGTTATCCAGTTCAGTGAAAAGGGAAACAAAGTCAACCCAACCCCAACTGACCGAACTCATACTATCTTCAAATCGACCCGTTTGACGTATTACCCAACCCACCCATATCGTAATTATTTACCAACAATGCAATAAAAAACAAGAACTTGCAACACATTTATATAAGTTTAAACCGGAACACAAAGAACAGAATCCAACTAACTTCTTCTTGTCTATGTCAGGTATGTCGCTTCTTTCAGCCTTCTCCACAATCACCTGCAATATACCAAACATAAACATCAAACACAAAGCTAAAAGTAATCTACTTAACCCATAACCGAAACATTCAATACCGGAATTCTGTCAGGATACTTCTCCCTGATCCGTGCAGCCTCGGCTTGGCGCCTCTCTGAAACATTTAACATCATTATACCATGATCACAAATACCAACCAATGAAATTGTAACATTAAAGATCAATAGTTACTTTTTCTTTAAGCAAACCCTAATTCAGAGTACATCAAAACCGATCAAGATTGCAGAAAAGGGTCCGATCAAGAACATAGACAATCATATATTCTACTGGAATTATTGTAACAATCGGTGAAACTGAAGCACAAATACGATTGATTATAAAAAGATTATAACTAATAAGAGGTAAGAAAGAGAACCTAGTGGGTGTTCCAGTTTGAAGGAGCTTTTGGCCATTGTGAACGATGAGATTAGGGTTTTGAGAATAGGAAAGAAATATTTGTGGGATCAATTGTGAATTGTGAATTGTGAATTGTGTTGGTCCCTTTATTTTTGATTTCTGGTTTTCTACGATTCTTGATTAGGGTAAGGAGTAAGGAGTACAATGCCCACTAGGCCACAATGGCCCACAATCTCTCCTTATCTACAAAATAATTATATAAAATTAAAGTTTTAATTTGTTTTTTTAAGTATGTTTGGTAAAGCTATGGCTTTAAATTCTAACATTTTATGGGTGGGATAAAACTTTGAACCAATAAGTATTGGGTTCGATTCCTACAATGACGGGTTTTTCTCATATTTATTGGGTTTTTTTTGAATTGGTGTATAGGCATTACTCCTAGTGGAGATGGATATGACTTCTGTCATATTTATTGGGTTTTCTCCTGAACTGATGTATAGGCATTACTCCTAAGGGGGTGCTATTTTTTCAGAAAAAACCTCTCATGTCTGTGCCGCGCAGACTATGCGCAGACGTTTAGCTCTGCAGACCGTTTGTTTTTTAAAAGGCATTTTATTAAAAAAAATGTCTTCAAACCTCTGTTCGTCCTCTTCCCCACGCAGACATGGTCCAATGTCTTCCAACCTCTTCCAACCCTCTCCCCTTTTCCCTTTGTTTATGTGTATATGTGCAGAACCATCAATTTTATCTCTCTCCATCTTCTTCCGATATGAACTATCCTACTACTTTCCTATCGTCAGTTGTTACAAATACTATATTGATGAAACACGGAACTAATTTTAGGGTTAATTAGTTTGGTTTATGTTTCAATCATGAGGGTTAATCTTCTTAATCTTTCCTGAGCTCCGATGTGATCCGATCTTCCTGCAAAACAGCAACACCGTTAGCTCGTTAAGAGGAGAATATGGGGGTTTCCCTCTTAACCAGACTCCGGCGTGAGAATAAGTAACTGCTTTGAGGAAATAAGTGTGTGTGTTAAGAGTGAGAGTAGAGAGAATGGAATGTTTAACCTGTGTGTGGAGGTCTCTATTTATAGCTGGAGAGGTGTAAGAGGAGATGGGCTGATGGGCCTTGGGCCGGAAGGCGACAACCAGGAATATCCTTCTCGTCTCATTGGTATCGACCGTTAATGGTTTCTAGAAGCTCTCCGGTGTCGGCCTTGTGTCCCAGTTGTCGGCCTTGTTGTCCCTATACCATCAGCAGTTGAGTGGAGATCATGGGGCAGTTGTCGCCGCCCCCTGATTGGTGCCACGTAGGCGTCCTTGTGTACTCTATGTCTCCTGCACGTCAGTCGATCGTGGAGCACGATAGAGCACAGCCTGGTGGACGCTGATTGGCTAGTTCTTCTGCCACTCGTACCTTTGGTACTTTCTGAAGTGGTCATGTGTCGTAACTCCTGCGCGACCCTTGTTGTGCACGTAACTAGTCCGCGCAGGGTTATGGGAGTTGAAGGCTCTTATTTAGAGTACCAAGTGTGAAACTGGTGTTATCTCTTGCTTGGGCCTCGCGCGAGGTCAGGTTTTACCTAAGTAGCCCGCGCGGGGTCTGTAGATTGATCAGCTTACTGAGTAAGGAGTATGATCCAGCGCGCGACCTGAATGGTCTGCACGACTTTTTGGGACCATGCCTCTTCATATATGAATAACAACAGATTACAAAGCAACACCTTATGCCTCGTTACTTTTCAACAAGCAAATTCACCAATAATTCCCTCATAAAATCAAAATTGTTACTAAACAATTGATCTAGGGAAAGTATATAGTCACTAAACAGAATTCGCACCTACTCAACACACCAAAGCAAAAGAGCATCAGCAACTAATTTCTGGTTCTTGTATTTTGGGTCAATTGTAGTTTTTTTTCCTCATTTTGTATTCTCAATGCCCTAAAATCAGTTTATGATGAGTGTATGGAGGTGGTTGTGGGTGGCGATGTTGCTTGTGGGTGACGGTGGTAGGTTGTCGGTGAAGGCTGAAGTGGTGGTGGGGGAGGTGGGAGATGGTGGTGGTAGATGAAGCTGAGAGAAATGCTTTGTTTGCAGATGTGGGGTTTTAAAAAGAGGTGAGATAATCAAACACTCTTTTTATTATATTCTGCAGACATTTGGTCCACCTCTTCTCGTGCAGACGTTTGCAGATGTGGTCCACAGACAGCACACCTTTTACATCTGAAAAAACAAACACCACCCTAGTTAGGGTGTTCATCGGGTTTTTTCTTCGGGTTTCGGGTTTTTCGGGTCAGGTTGTTCGGGTTTTTGTCTAGGAAAAATTGACCCGATAACCGGCCCATCTAAAGTTCAGGTTACTTGGTTTTGGATTATTGGGGTTCAGGTTAGTTCGGGTCGGGTTATTCGGTTTTCGGGTTTCGATGTAAAATGAAAAATTAATGTTTTTTTAACAAGATATCATCAAAATTTATATTGCTAGTTTAAAAATATCATCAAAGTTCAAACGTTATTTGCCAATATGTTATTATAATATTTAAAAGTCCCCAAAACTTAATGTTTCATATATTAAAGACTCCAAACCAAAACACTTCTATAAGAAAAAAACAATAAATGTTTGGGTTCTTTTTCGGGTTTCGTGTTTTGGGTTTTTCGGGTCGGGTTGTTCGGGTTTCTCGGGTTCGGGATTTTCGGATATTTGCTAATTCGGGTTGGGGTGGCTTTGAATTCGGGTCGGGTTTTGGCTTGTGGATAAAAATGAACAGCCCTACTCCTAGTGGACATGGATTTGACTCCTGAAATGGTGTATATTGAAGATGGATATGATCAGGTGGTTCCGCTGGTGGCACAATGATACTCTAGTGGTTCGTCAGTGATCCAAATTTGTCGTTCAAAAAAAAGTATGTTTGGTAAAAGTCCTTTTTATTAAACATAAACATGTGGGAGTTCCCTTGTGGATGATGGGGAAGGAATTTAATCGATATCAGTTCAATTTGTTACGTAGGGAGTTTAGTAGGTATTGGTTTGATTTATTACACTACTAGTTAGAATCATGTGTATTACACAGGTTGAAGAAATATATGTTTACATACTAAGTAGGGAAAATGTCACAAAATAGTAACCAAGTTTTAAAAGTGTTCTAGTTAGGTCACTCGTATCGTTTTTATCCCAATTAGATAATTTAACATTCAAATCGAGCCATGTCCTTTTTTCCATGTGTCAAGAAAAAAGTGGAGCATAAGAAGCTCGGGTTGAATTATATTAATATACGAAATTATATTTATTAAAAATAAAAACACTTTAATTACATTAAATACTAAAAAAAAACAAGTTAAAATCCACTTCATCACTCGACGTTCGCATCAAATAAAATGGGAAAAAGAAACAAAAATCCAAATCACTATGGTTACCTATGAAATTGATGAAAAACCCCTTAATTTTAATGAAAAATGAATGTTGAGTGACCTGATTGAAACACTTTTGAAACTTAAGTGACCTAATTGGAACACTTTTAAAACTTGCTTCTAAGTAATAAAAAGTTACATTTTTAAAAACTTGTGCATTGCACGGATATAATAAACACGTGCATTATACAACTTGAATACATATTATGTATTCGGTTAACACACACAGTCGTCATTATTTGTTTTTAAAAAAAAATGAACTTTGATGTACTATATACTTTTTACTACATTTTACTTTGTTTTTTTATTATTAGGTTAGAAACTAATAAGTTATAACATTTTTAATTTGTTTTTTATTTATTAATAGGTTATAAACTTGAGTGTTACATGTGGAATTAATGGAATATTAAATAGTTATTAATAAGCAGTAAAAAAAATATTAAATAAACAAATAAGCGAAAAATAAAATAATAATATATCAATAATCATTGAAATTGATATTAACCAGGGTGGGGTTCGGCTACAAAGTTCAAATTTTCTAAAAAGTGTAAAAAGTCATAAAACGCTATGGTTTCAGCCATAAAAGACACCTAAAACCCACAAATAACAGTGTGAAGACTACTAAAACATCATATTCAAAACATAACAGTCCATAAAAACTTCAAACTCAAAATTGTAGAACTATGAATATAAAACACAACATGCTAATCAATATAAAACACACTAATGTTTGTCATTCGATAATCAGAGCCTTGTCATCCAAAACACAAAACACAACCCACATATATGATGTTTTAGTAATCTTTATTTTGTTAATTGTGGGGTTTTGGTGTGCTTTATAGTTGATATTTTAGTGTTTTGGGACTTTTTACACTTTTTAGAAAATTTAAACTTTGTAGCCAACTCCTAGCCTATATATATTCTCTAATATAATAGTGATCATCAATTACTTTAAACTAATATTTGTAATGATAACATCCTCTTTATAATCAAGGTAGTTTTCGCGGGAGGAGTCATTCTGTCCTTTGACATAAGTAAGGTTAGGTTTGACGTCATAATACGCCCCGTCTGCGGTATGCGCATATAATGTATATATGTGTGGGCGTTCGGGGGCAAAAGTGAAAGTACACTAATTTTAACATTATTTTACTAATTTCGTAAAAATAACGTTAAAAGAGGAGGATGGTTAATCATGCATCATGTAGTGGCGTTGATAGCCGAAAGACAAGGGAGTACATGTACTAATCGGCAGTTGCCTCAATTGGTGAGTGTTATGTGCCTTATGTCCAAGGCTTGATGCAAAACTACTATCGAGCCGGGGGTCTCACTGGAAGCAGTCTCTCTATTCCTACGGGGTAGAGGTAAGGCTGTCTACATCTTACCCTCCTCATACCCTACCTTAACTTTACTATTGGTGGGATTTACGATGATGATGATGATGATGATGATACCCTCCTGAGACCCTACAAATAACTTTTGTTATGAGTAGGATTATACTACATTTAAGGCTGAGATCATCTTTGTAATTTCTTTCTAATCTTTGCAGGGATCACAACTCTTCGGGTAGAGATCACATATACAACTTCTTCGGGTAGAGATCACATATACAACTTCTCTATAATTTTGACAGAAGTAATCTTCTCTCTAATAAAGATAGAAATCATTATTACAATTTCTTCCTAATGTTTGTAGATATGACTAGGGATGAGCATTTGAGACTTGGTACCGATATCATATTGGTATCGAAATTTTTTCAGTATCGATTCGGTACCCACTTTTTGACGTTTTCAATATCGGTATTTTCGGTTCAGTACTGGTATTTTACCGAATTTTACAAACAAATACCAGTACCGTACTTACCAAACATTTTCGGTACTGGTAACGGTACCCATATTTGCCGATTTTCGGTACCCATACCCGTACCGAGCTCATCCCTAAATATGACAATTATTCTCTACAAAAATGTAGAGATCATATTTACAACTTCTTTCATTAGTAAAGAATATTATATTTTGTACAAGGAAACACTTATTTTCTTACTAATCTATGATTTCGTTTGCTAAGCCAGAAAATGTTTAAAGATCTAGAAATCATATGGAAATGTATAAAGTTGAATGATAAAGCATGCAAGAGGATGGTTCAAGTATGGGTGCAAGGTTGCTTTAATTAAAAAAAGGACAGCTTTGGTAAGTGTTGTCAAGGGACAAGTATAATTGTGTTCATATGGAGCTTGATCTTAATTTTGATGAATGCTCAAGTTGTATGTATGTTGTTTTAGAGTTAATTACTGTTTTCGTCCCCGTGGTTTGTCAAAAATCACTATTTCAGTCCATTAGTTTAAAAATTGTGATTTCAGTCCCCGTGGTTTCACTTTCGTAACCATTTCAGTCCCTGTGGTTTCACTTTCGTAACCATTTCAATCCATTATTCTGTTAAGTACAGGGACTGAAATGGTTACAAGGTGGACTGAAATGGTTATGAAAGTGAAACCACAGGGACTGAAATCGCAATTTTTAAACTAATGGACTGAAATAGTGATTTCTGACAAACCACAGGGACGAAAACAGTAATTAACTCGTTGTTTTATTTTCAATCATAGGCACATTAGTGTTTGTATTTACATTTACATTTAAATAGTATGTTTATATTAATATTATGAGAAGAGAAATAGAATTGAAAACTCATGGATTTAAAAAAAAAAAAAAAAGGTTACAAACATCACAAGACAATGGCATCTTTTGATTTGATGGAATTAAAAATACCTCATATTACACATCTATCTGCCTTTAAGACTACCACATATAACATGTTATGGTATGTAACAAAAACATATATACCATCTACTCATGAGTCATGAAATAAAAAAGAAATCCATGGCTACTTCTTCCTCACCTATAACAGAACAGAACCCTCATTCATCTTACCATCAAACTCGCCATTTTTATACAAACATTTATTTAGTGTAAATAAAAAAAATTAGATGGATGCTATATGTTTTCTGTTTTGATCAACACCGTTGATCAGAAAGACGCGCTCCAAAGAGCATCTTCACCTTCCCCGCACCGCCTGTGCACCTCCTTGATCCGGTCAGCTGACCGGCAAATGCCGCTACAGCTCCAGTCAAAAGAAGCCACACATATGTTCCCTGCTTGAGCCTTCCACTCACAGTCTGCAACCATATACAATATTAGTTTTTTTTTACAAAATTAAAAATGAAAAAAAAAATGTTTGGAAATTACCAGGTGGTGTCCCACAACATAGCCTTCTATCGTCGATGTGCTCTACGTCAAGTCCAATGAACCATGAGCCCAATGATACATCTTCGTTCACATACTTGTGTAACACGTTTCTAAAAAGATTCACAGTTATAGACGATTATAAAAGTTACGGGCTGTTTTCACACAAGTTGTAGTTAAGTAATACTTACTGGTTTATCGATATATAAGTGGCTAAATCTTTTGAGATGGCATATAGTTGTCCTGTAGCGTGCCGGAAATACTTGTTTCCTTCCTCACCAAATTTCCAGTGCTCGGGCTCGTGATATCTCACTCCTCTGTTAGCAAAACAGTCAATGGTCGAAAGTCAAACTCAAGATAGATAAAAATAACACTGAGAGTCAAGCAAGAAGAGGCGAAGAGCTATGGCTTACTTGTGAGCGAGTACGGGTCCAGATTTCATGCATCCGATGTACACACGTGGGTTCGATCGATGTTTGGCTAAAGTTGCTCCGAGTGTAGCTGCAACCGTGACCATTATAGGTTATTTTTGTATTCTTTCTAAACAAGACTTAAGTTTTAATTATGGGAGTGGAGGTGGCAAATCGAATGTCGGGCAGGTGGGGTCGACCCAAACATGTTACGGATGAAACATGTTAGTACATGTTAAAACGGGTCGGGTCGGGTTGACCCAAACACTTTTGTCAATGTCTTCAAATTTTGCAAACAATTAATGTGCTAATATAAATTAAAAAAAAAAAAAAAACTATATAACTGCAATAAAGGGGAAAATTACGAGTGAAGTGATTTAAGAGGTTGTGTGCATTTTCAACCCGTTTTACTGATTTGTCCTGCTAGAGATATAATATTGACTAATAACTAAGAGAAAACATAAAACCGAAACGGGCTTGTATAAACATACCTATATTTACATGTACATCATCATCAACCTTGACATAGAAATCTGCATCCCATAAAGCAACAGCGGTAGTAAAATACGTTTTTGTTTTGGCTGATAATTCAAGGTAACCTTCGATATGCTCCTGCTCATATATCGTTCTTGTAAACAAGACTATACAGATCACAATTCAAAAACGATAACAAAAAGATTGTATTATTTTTACCAATCTCAGAAAATCTCCATGCTTTCTGTCTTCTGCTTCAATAGCTCTATCAAGGATACCACCAGAAGTTGCACTGCGATAACAAAGTCAAAAGGTCAACACAATCAGCTCCTTTAGAGTTTATATTCTAGTGTTTAATTTAATGCATAGTAAGAAAATGGTGAAAAAGGAGATATCTACCCGTGACCTATGACAAATCGCATAATGATACCCTTTTCTTCCTCCAATTTCCTTAGTTTATCACCTGGAATTTGTAAAATAAAAGAGAATTCAAGATTTAAATAGAATAAAGATCAAGTCACTTTTAAGCTATAAGAGGTGGAATTCTTAACCCATTTATTTAGTAAGGGTCAGTTCAGATTATGTTTTGCTCTAACGAATCAAAATTCAAGAAAAAAGTAGAAAAGAAAAAGATTAGAGGGAACCGGGGAAGTGACGAAAAGGGATAAATAAGTCAAAAAGAGTCGAACGTCAACCAAAGTGTATTTTTAATGCATAAAACTTCATAAATCAGTATATTCAAAAAAATTTAGATTAAACTAAATTAACATAAACTTATTCATCATAATTTATTAAAAAATCCAAAATTTTGGAAAATAATTGTTACAAAAATTTATTTGGATCAACCCACCTTGCCCCATGCAGTTTCGACTAGAACCAAAATGAAATGTTTTGACACAAACAATGTTTTATCGGTCAAACGTGTAAAACTAAAAAGATTATCTTAGAAGGAAAACAAGTCAAATGGGTCGAAAATCATTGAAGTTTATTGTTAACTCATAAATCGTTTTATTCAAAAAAAAAAAATTAGATAAATTTTTAAAGGATATAGTTTTTGTTATTATATCTGTCACTCTCAAAACTATTTCAAATAAAAGATCTTTGGGTAAAAGCGTCTCAGGTTAACCAATCCGACTCATACTAAAGAGTAAAGGTTACACTTCTAATCATGTGCATTAGCTAAAAAATACAGAAACAAGAACAACCTTGAGGCATCCAAGTAGCCCGTACAGAGTCTCTTCTCTTCCGGCTGCTAAAAGCCGTATTAATCCCCACAACCATTAAATATTTTCTTTTCTTAACGGGCTCTGGTAGCATTAAATCATCAGATACCGGGGAGCCCGTAAGTATAGAATCTTGCAACGCTCTTGCAGCTGCTAACTCCATCTCCAAGTTTGAAATTGTTTTATCTAATGTTCTAAATCCATTAAATCAAGAAAATATAAGTGAACTTTCAAAAGTTAAAACACATTAATCATGGATGAAATATGGAAAACGAAGCTTACTGGACGGCGTTACGTGTTTCTGAAACTTCACGGATTATATCTTTGGAGTCCCTCCTTACACCCTTCTAACAAGAACATAAAATATCAAAAGGTAATTAATATCAGGATATGAAGATACAATAAAAAAGAATTAATGTGCGTATCACTTGGTTACTCACCAATTTTGGGTCACAACCATCTGAAACTAACCGACTTTGGGCATCTTCAGTTCCGGTCGGTATCGATAGGCCTTTAGCTTCGGGATCTGGCCACATTCTAGCACCATAATAAAATCAAACCAAATTTTAGTCATTTAAGGTTTTTGAAAAAAAAAACGATTTAAGAATGTAATTGTAAAAACAATATTATATGTATTATACAACTTTATTCCGCTTTCTTCCATGTATGTTATGCAACCTTTATTCATCCTTCGAAGAGAGAATGAAGGGTATTTTAGGAACTTTATATGTACATGCTCCAAGATTAGCTAAAAACCATCATTATGCAAAAACAAAAACTTTTTGGACCACACCAATCAACTGGTAATACACCAAAAACATAGTGTCTTGAAACCGGAAATGTACGAACTTTAATGGGAATATCAGTCAACTTTGACGATGGAAGTGATAAAGTAGCACCGGATCGTAACCACTCAATTTATCTTTGAGCAGAAATATGGATTCTAATGTAGGTTGATTCGTCTTAAATAGCTGAATTTCAGAATTTTTTCAATCAATAATCCGATATTTTTTTTAACTAAAATCTGGGAAGGCAAAAAGCAGTTCAAACCCACATCAAGATCGGTAAAATTCTAAAGATTCAAGAATTTCTAGAAAACATATCAACTCTAACTGCACTAAATCCTCTAATCAACTCTTCAATAACCCTAAAGTTCATCCAAATCCTAATCAAGATCGGTAAGATTTACAAGATTCATGATTTTACCTCCAAACCCATATCAAGATCAGTAAAAGTTACAAACTTTAAGAACTTATCAGACAAAAATCAACTCTTCAAGAACCCTAAAGTTCATCCAAACCCTTATCAAGATCAGTAAGATTTGCAAGATCAAATCAATAAATTTATCCAAACCCATATCAAGATCAGTAAAATTTATAACCTTTAAGAACTTATGGAACACAAATCAACTCATCAAGAACCCTAAAGTTCATCCATTCCAAACCCTTATCAAGATCAGCAAGATTTACAATACCAAATCAACAAGATTCAAGAACTTCAACTCTTCAAGCAACTATATCCATAATAACTCAACACCCATTAAATTAACTACCAAAAAGCAACACATTAGTACCTAATGATTCCAACACAAACCCTCAAATCTCTTTTTCAAATAGTGGGTGGGGTCAGAAAAAGAAAGATAAGAAAACCTGTCTGTGAAGAGCAATCCAGCAAAGAAACAACCAGCACACAAGAACAAAGTCAATTTCTTTGACACTAAACGCCTTGAATTTGATTCAGACCCTCCTCTGTTCTTCCAAGACATTATCAAGAATCTTTTATAATTTGTAACACCACTGAAGAAATTAATCAACTTGAGGTCAAACCCATGTCAGAAATGGAGTCAACTCAACACCCAATTTGGCAATTAGATCAAAGAAGTGTGTTGTTGTTGACTTTAAAGTTCAATCTGCAGGTTAGTTAAGGCTGCAGAACCCTAGATCAAGATTATGTACAGTGGAATAAAAAAGATAAGATTTTGATCTGAAAATGTAACAAAATGTGAGATTTTAAGTTGAAAAGTGTTGATATGATTTGTTGGATTATGAGTGTAGGTGTGAATGTGTGTCTTAGAATTTGGGGAAGGTGAAGATGGTTGATTGCAGGTGTTGTGGCGCGGTGGAATATCTGTCACAAAGTGAAAGTGAAAGTGCTTCTAACAAAAAAATGGAATATAATATTAATTAGTTGTAATTATTAAATATTATAGTTAATAGTTAATTGCAGTTATAGTACCATTTATATATTTTATACCAGCTCATATAAAATAATTAATTTGCATATCTCGTAATTTGCAAAGAAAATGTCGGTAGGAATATAAAATTTTAAGAATTGAAATATATTTTTGTAGGATGGAACAACTTAACGTATTTGTCTTTACCCAAAAAATAAAAAACTTAACGTATTTGGTAAAAAAAATGGTTATGAGTGACTTGCGAAGTTGAGAACCTTCATACCCTTCTTCATCTTGTGTTTGCATACAACAAATGTCGGTGTCATAGTTGGAACCGATATGGGTTCGAACAAGTCAATACATATTCAATATTAACTTGATTCTTGCGAGCACTATTGTTAGTTAAAACTATCAAGCAACCTCATTCATGAGAATATAATTACACAACACCATAAACCTCCTCCTACACACTATGAGACCATTGATTTTAAGCTCACAACATATTAGACTAGTTACATAAGCTAATTCAAAGGTATTTTTTACTAGTTTAAGTTGGTGGGTTGAGATCCTTTACAAACAGTGCTAACTGTAAGAACCGTAAGAACAGATCTGAACCATGGATAGTTTAAATCAAGGGTTGGGGTTGATTATAAATAAAACCCTTATAATTAAAAATTAGTACTAACAAGTTAGGGGTAATTTCGGAAAATTGCTAGTCATTTGACCATTTTAAATTAAATACAAATTCCACCAAGGTTTTTTAAACTAAAATAACTTTTATGTACTTCATTATTTTTTTTTAAAAAAAATATATACACCATAAAATCAAGTATTTTTTTATATTTAATATGAGTACCATATTGCTATACCTTTTTTATTTATAAAAGTAACTTTTAAAAAAAGTTACCAAAAGTTGTTTTATAATTGTGCTGATAATGTACTGATTATGTGTTAATTACAATATAATACAAGCAAACACCAAAATTAGATTTAATCAGCACATCTGATGTGCTGATAATGGAGAACGATTGAAAATGTTGTGCTAATGTCATTTATGTTGATAATGGAGAACGATTGAGGACGATGTGCTGATAATGGAGAACAATTAAGGATGTTATGCTAATTATATAGTATTGTGCTGATTATATTTTTTGTGGTGGTTTCTACAGGTTGGTTCGATCATGGAGAGTTACTATATCATGGATATGTTAAAAAATTCAAACTTTGATTTGAATTAAACTTGCATGGATTTAGGGATGTTCTAATAATTATTTTTAATTAGTTATAAATAAATATGGTGAAAAGGTCTAAATTACCCCTAAACTAATTTTTTATTGGGGGACACTTGTCAATTATGTGTTGGTTCTTACGGTTCTTACGGTTCTTACAAACATAAGTGTTTGTATTTATCTCATTCCTTAAGTTGGTATCAATACCAAGTTGCTTCAAACCCTAGTTGCCACCATAGGCCATGTCTCGCTTAAGAAGACATGATATACATTTGTAAATCCAACACATAGTGTATAATTTATTGACTCCCACAATAAGCACTCATAATCGTCGTTCGAAATCCTAGCCACCACCATAGGTGGCTCATGTCGTTGGAAACCCAAAGAAACCCTAGCAAAAACAACGTGCTCTCATCAAGGTTTAGTAGTAGCAACCATATGTTATCTGGAACCTTAGCCGCCACCACGAGCCGCTAGGAACCCCTAGTAGAAATAAATTGCTCTCATCATGTCACCATGGTTTAGTGGTAGAAACAACTTATCTTTTTTAAATGAAACCCAAGTCATTATCACATATCACCCATAAATAATGTTACACACCTTACTAAGATAACATGCTCTAACCAAGGTTTAGTAGCAGAAACAACATGATCTCCGGGAACCTAGCAACAACCGTAGGTCGCGTCTAACCATACCTTAGAAGAAACAACCTGCGATGTTTAGAAACAAGAGCATGCTCGACAAAACCCCATCTGTCACTACATGCCATGTATTACAATAGTCATAGTAGCATATCAGTTGTATTTGACAGGTGATTGAAACTCCACAAGTCTTTGTTTCGCTTCTCACTTGCCCCCACTTGACGTCGTTGAATCTCCCCCATAAAACAAAAAATAACACTAATTATTATTTTTTATTGAACTATGCCTCTCTCATCGCCATCTGTTCCCGGACCTAATTCAAAGTCCCAAAAAGAGTTCATAAAACACATAAAAGGTAGAAAAAGGTATCTTCAAATTCTAGGCTACATGTCGTCCACTGACATTAATTTGCAGGGTAATATTAATCTACTTATATAATTATCATATCTAGAAGATTTTTTTTTTTTTTTGAAAAGTAAATTTCATTCAAAAACGGGCCGGACCTCAAAACAAGGACCGCCGAAAAAGCAAAACGAATTACATCACGTCAAGAGGATATTTACACCACACATTCCACTCTACACCTTTTATTTTTGTTCTATTTCGAAACCAAAAATACGACGTCATTTTTATGCTTTCCAAAACTTCAACAGGACGACGTCGCACGCCTTTGAAAATTCTCATATTGTGCTCATTCAAAATAGTCCACAATGTAGTAATAATAATGCCCCGCAAAACGTATCTAGAACTCTTCGACGCCGCTTGTGAATTAGCTATCTCCAAAAAATCATTTACATCGAAAGCAAAAATAGGAGTAAGACGGCACCAATATTGTATCCGCGACCATATTTCTTCAGCAAAGGTGCAGCCAATGAATAGATGATTAACTGTTTCCTCTTCTAGAAGATATTCAAAGTACCCTATGAACAATTGAACTAAAAAATTAGTTCACAACTACTGAAATTAATTGGTTTAGGTTTAAGAAAATGTAGCACTTATGTATTATGTAAACCAATTAACAATTAACCATTCATGAAAGACTCGATATTTGAACAATTGTCTACATGAGATGTTGAGTTCGGAATTTGACATATATTAATTTTGGTATATTTAGCTTCAGGATTCGAAGTGAACATATATTTTTGTGAACTATGTGTTCACTAGTAAAAGATTTTAATGCATATAATATCTGTTTTACTTTTCATAAATAGTTAAAGTTAGACAAATCAAATTTGATTACTAAAGGTTCTTTCAGATGTATTTTATATGTGTATCATCACAATCATCATCATCATTGTTGTGAGGATCGGGCCCCACCACATTCTCGTTCGCTTGCATATGAAAATCTGGACATCCAACAAACCAAATAGATGTAACATTCCGTACTTTTGTACTTTCTAATTTTGGAAACTTGTAATTCATATTTAATTTTCACATTTGTAATCTGAGACTTCGATCACAAAGGAAATCCATGTTTTTTTATACACACGTTACATTCATACTGAATTGTTATTCAATCAATCAATAAATACGCGTTTATACACAAAACCGAGACTTGAAATAATATCAAAACATCAACCATATATGCATCATACTTATACCATTGTCAAATACACCTTGATACCTAAAAACAAGTTAAAATACAAGTTTATGGCATAAAATAACCTAAAAACCAAGTGTAGGGGCCAAAAGTGAACAAAAACAAAAGTTTTGGAAAGATAGCCCGTCGCGCCATGCGGCGGAGAGCCTTTGATGGTCGTGTGGCGCGAGGAGGCTCAATTCGCAGCAGGTTTTTCTTGCTCTCGGGTTGGTCGCTTTTTACACCTACTTTCACCCCCCCAATCACCTTCCAACCTTCTTAAAACCTAAACCCTAATCCCCTACTATAAAACTAAGCCTCCCACACCTCATTTTGACTTTCCACACTCTTAACCACTCCCAAAACACTCTTAATCTTCAAGAATCTTTACAACTTTGAGCAGAAAGTTCTAAGTGTTCAAATGAGAGTTCAACTCACTTCCTTCTTCATTTCTTCTTGTTTTCTTCTTTCATTCCACTTGGACAACCTCTATGAATGTTTCCACAAGTTTACCATGGTAAAGTAAGATGGAACATCACCATATTTGTGGTCTAAAGTGAGATTTAAAATTTTGTTTTGTTAAACTTTTAACTACTTCAACTTTTACTTGTTTTTCTTGGATGAACTTGTACCAAACCTTGTCCCCAACTAATCTACATGTTATGGGGCTTGAGTTGAGGTGTTTTTCCAGAAATTTTGAGGTTCAAACATCTCCTAACAATCAACCTAAGTCTCTAAAACAACTTCTAAGTAACAAAGTGAACAAGACTACACCAAGTCTCCAAACACTTGGTTGTTTAAGTGATTTAGATGATTGTTATCTAAGTGGCTTCCTAGAAACCAACATGAATCAACCACACCTCATCTCCAACATTTTCCATGTTGGGTATGAACACCTCTTGGTTGCCCTCATTTGGCCACTTAAGCAAAATTTAGTTACTTGTACATTCTTATTCTTATTCATGATCAACTGAAATCATCAACTAAGTTGATGATTTTGTGTTTTGGTGAATCCATATAATGAGATTAAATGGATGGAATTCATCCTACCTCCTTGCATGACCACTATATGGTACTCTATAATACTTAAAGACGATTATACATACTATATAACTATATCCAACAAACCAAATCTTAACACCAGCCAAACTCATGGTTGAATGTTAGGCATTATGGTAAATACTATCTTGGATTAAGATTCCCCATACTTGGACTTCCAATGCCCGAAATAGTGCCCATGAAAAATACATGAACATGGTGTCCCATTTGAGTGTTTGAACAGGATAACTTTTATGTAACTTCATACTAAGAGGGTGTTTGGGATTACGTTTTAAAGTGATTATTTTTTATTATTGCGTTTGTAAAACATAAATAATCTAAAAAAGTGTTTGGATGAAAAAGTGATTATCTGCCTCCAAAACACAGTTTTGGAGAAGCATGTACCTACATGCTTTTTCAAAACGCAGCTTTGAAAACGCAAAATCTATTTTGAAAACGCATAATCTATTTTGAAAACGCAACACCAAACACCCCCTAAGTTACAACCACATAAAAATTCCTAATCCAATCCGTCATACTTACACGCCTTGTTTATCCTTGTAGGATAACTCAGCGTTCCTAGACTCTCAAACCCACCAACTCACTTACATGGAACTTCTATGCAAACCAAGAGTATACATGACCCCCTTTTTATTTTAACACACTTTGGGTGCAAAATATATATATATATATATATATATATATATATATATATATATATATATATATATATATATATGTGTGTGTGTGTGTGTGTGTGTGTGCGTGTGTGTGTGTGTGTATATATAAATTATCAAATTCACACTTACACAATCAATCACATGATACAATCAACAAATCCATTTATACATGCTAATGTGATGTACTTTAGGATTCTTACATGCTAGAAGCCATTCTTGCACAATACTTATGATTAACTTCATGAACCTTAGCATGTATAGCGCTATAGGAGTAGCACACCGCCCTTAGGAATGGTCTATGTTAAGCAATCAATCGTATAACGGTCTTGTTCGCTTCAGTGACACGATTATGCAATGTAGATACAATTGGTTTGACATCTATTTGTTGCATGCTAGTTTATGTAATTTATGCCTTAGTATTGTAACACCCAAAAAACGGGTTTGTTAATTAAACTAAATTAACCGGGAATGAGCGGGTAAAATACCGTTAGTGGTAAAAGTTAACCCAGTAAACATTAGGATTTAAATAAATAAACCTAATGTTAAATAAAAGGCGAACAAATGCTTTTAGTAAATAAAGTTTATAAAGGCACGGGCTACAGGGACATAATTTAAGTCGGGTAGTGGCATTCCCGAACTTAGTACATAGGATTATCATGTCCTTCGATAATTTACGAGAGATAGGCAACTAGAAATATAACCTAGTTGTAAACTATAATTTGCAAGAACTAACAATGGGAGGGACTAAAATTGCCAAATCAGAAACAAATATCTTTAAAATAAAATAAACACCAAAAACACACACTTGTGTGTGTGTTTGGTCGATCCAGGAGAAAAAGGGGGCAAACCCTCAAGGAGCTGAAATCATCAAATTGAAAGAGGAATCAAGCCTCAAATTCCTGCATGAATGTAAATTATTGATCACCTAGACTAGGGGATTATAAGGTATATTGTAAAACTTGATTTCATCAATTTTGTGTGAAGAAGAACTTGGAGGTGATAGCCTTGAGTTCAAAATTATTGTTAGTTTGATGAAACTGATGATGTATTTGTGTTGATGATCACTATACTTGCTAGTATAGATGAAATACTTGAACAATTTAGAGACTAGGTCAAGTTTTCATACATGACATAAAGTGGTTTTTATGGTAGAATGAAATTGTTGTTATAGTGATGCCAAAGCGTGCATATCGTCTTCATATTTACAAGAAAATATGAGATACTTGGCTAAATTGATGTTTGGATTAAAGTCCATGTATATGGTGAAATGGGTTTTTTAAGATAATAATAAATCCCCAAATTCTAGTATGATAATTTGAGGGATTAGCTTTGATGATTGAAAGTCTTGTTAACTTGATGTTAATAATTGTGTAAACTTGACGAATTGAAAGAAATAAGGTAAATTTGGTTAAGGAAGTTAGCCAGATTGGTGGCCTAAAAATGATGCCCACTAAGTGTTAGATAAAATGCCTAATGAGTTTTATTAAACTTGCTAGTGCATATATATATACAACGACAGTTTGACTTTTTAAAAGTCAAACCGGCCTATAACGAAATCGAATACGAAATATGGTAGAAAAGTCCATAAGGATGATGGTCATGGTATTGATGAATAATCTAACTATCTTATGGATATTGTATTATAGTTTGACTCTTGACGAGCTAGTTGGAAGCTTGGAGAAGAATGGGTCAAACGGGTCGAAGGCGCGAAAAAACATGAACGGACTTAAGGTAAGTAAAGCTTACACCTTTCTGGTAGAACACCTACTTGTTGTATTTGTTATGAACAAGGTAAATCGGTAATTTAAATATGATGTTCCGACGCGAAATGATACGGGTCGAAATAAGTAAAAATGGTAAAAAGGGGCAAAACGGTAATTCGATCATGTGATGACCGAATAAACAAAGAGTTTGGGAAAAGATACCTTATGGTGTAAACCATAATGGGTAACAAGAGCGAAATGGTAATTTTGGTCACGAGTTGGCGAAAAAATAATAGTTTTGAAAAAAACACTCTATGGCGTAAGCCATGATGGGTCGAAGGAATTAAGAAACCAACTTAAGTAATATGATCATACGGTGTAAACCGAAACGGTTTAAATGGTGAGATGGTAAATAGATACCATCTCATAATGATAAAATGGTCATTTATGCCAAACGGGTTAAATGGTGATGTCATCACCATTTGACATTAATAACTAATGATCGATTGTCGAGTTTTGTGCTCACAGGGATATGGCGTAAGGTTCGCATTGCTATTAATTAGTAATTATTAGTGCAAGGTATTTAAACGTGTCAATGCTATGACCCGAGCCAAGTATGTGTAATGAGTCAATATCTCATTGAGGACTTAAGGTTCGATGAGAGTTAAACGAAGTCACGAATGAACATTGGGTTACCTAAAGTAGGTAAATCTAATAATCTAAATTGTAGACATTCCGTTCTTAGAAACATGATGATTTTAAATAAGATTATGGTTAAAACGTACAAAATTGATCAAAACATGCTATTGAAAGTCCTTCGTCGTAAAAAAAGGGGCTAAAGTTGACCAAAACGCTCTTAAATAATAAACCGGGTAAACAACCTTAAGGTGGTTCAAATATGAGTTTTATAACTTGTACAAATCCTTCCGGTAGTCTAAAATGGAAGTCTTGAACCATTTTGGCTTAATGCTACATTATGGGTTAATTTCGTAAAAGTGACATAATGAGGGTAGAATGGGTATATAACGATTTTTTCTATAATAATCCATCACAATAGAAGTTGTGATGATAGATGAATAAAGATCATTAAACAGGAATGAGAGATATGAAGGGTTGTGGATAATTTAAGCTTAAAGTGCTTAAATCTCATAACGCGTCAAAATAAAAATACACATAAACCGGGTAATGGTTGCGTAATTCATAAAAGTTATGAATCCGGGTTAAAGATTTTAGGTTAAATATGTAGGCCATTGTTTTACGGTCATTTAGAAACAAGTTTGAAGCGAAATGGACGAGTATTCGCGAAGTTACGGGGAATTTTGTAAAAATGACCAAAAACTGAAAAATCTGCAACTAGGCTGCAGCATAACCTACAGTCACCAACCATAACCTACGGTTGGAGCTGGCTGAACAAATCAGAAATCATGTACCGTAAGCTACGGTCTAGAACCGTAGCTTACGGCGGGTAATTGTAAAATTGGTTGTTTTCATCGTATTGAGCTTTCGGGCCTAGCTAGTTAGTTATAGATTTCATATAACTAACGTATATCACGATTTATCATATATAGGTAATAATTGGAGCACCGGATGACGATCAAACTCAACGAAGAACCGAACACGACCAAGTTAAAGCTTCTGCACTTTGTTTTGTTATTACGAAACGAATCAATGATAACATGTTGAATTGTTTAATTTTTATAAAGTTTTTAATAAACTCGTTTTATCATACAAAGTGTAATCACATATAAATTCTTTTATATGTGAAATATTCTGCAAATTTCGGTTTATTAATTAAGGGTCTTACAAGTATACATTTTATGCCATGTTTGGATTGAATCAAATTTATTAATTAAGGGTCTTACATGTTTGGATTGAATCAAATTTATTAATTAAGGGTCTTACAAGTATACACTTTATGTGTTGATCGTTACTCTAATATATATTGGAGGAAATTGATGACTAAGACGTCTCAAGAAATCTATTAGGATGGACTTAGAAACACCCTATTTAAATTTATGTTTCACTTGTTGTGTTTCTTGTTTCCAAACGATGTACCTTGAATTTTAACTATCAATGAAATTCGAATTATTAAATTATTGTCATTTATAAAAAGTTGTGATGTTTTGAGCAATCCAGCTCGTCTCACTCTGATATTACCGTCATCGGTTGGGGTGTGACAATAGATGGGACAAAATGACACTTCCAATGCACACGACAACCACGTCCTCATCCGCTGCCATTTAAAACGCAACGTTGGAGGTGCTCTTATTGTGCCTTTTCTTTCGCCACTTTATATTTCTTTTCTTTAGTCTCATAAAACAAACTAGGTAAGAAGTAAAAAAAAGATAAAAATTACAAATATAACTTTATAATATATAGAAAAAAACCATAAATGTTTACAAAAAAAATTGAAAGGATAAAGTCATAAAACCCTTTTTACAAAAGGTAGAAAAACATAATAAAACCAAAAAAAATAATGTTAATTTGAAAAGAAGGATGAAAAGCATAATAAAATCCAAAACGTTTGATTATGTTGAGTGAGGGAATTGGGGAAGTGAGTTTATGAAAAATAAAAACAAAAAACAAAAATATTTAGTAATAACCGAAGGAGTATATGCAAGGACTACCGACATAATTAACAAAAGTAGGTAAAATTATTATGTTTGTAAATATGTCAAGACTAACACACACATAGATTAATGGTTGAGATGTTATTTGATTACTGACAAAAAAAAGTTGTAAAAAGCAAACATGAGATCGTTGTTGAATTTTTCTAATTAGTCGTGTCCCATATTCTGTCGGTCTAGACCGATTTTAGTGTTTAATCCTAATCAGTAACTAAATTTATAAATGGATAAAGGCGGATTCACTCTTTATAGTTGATACTTTAAGATTAAAAATAGTGGAAGAAAGTACATTATCGACACCTAATATTTATTGTCATCATTATGTTCATAGATCTAGCTTTGTGAGTCGTGAACGTGGGTTGCACGTGCACGGCTTGTTGTAATGTTGTTTGGTGTTGGTAATCACTTTTTGGGCTCAATAGACCAGCTTGGGCTTTGGTGGTTTGGACAACTTATTGTAAATATATGATATGTTATACATTTTGTTGCATTAATCTTAGTTTACTTATGTTAAGCATTCAATAGTGTAATGTAATTTGTTTGTATCTTACAATGTTAAAAGAACTTATTTAGGGTATGTTTGGCTAAGCTTTTTGAAACAACTTATTGACTTATTGGCTTTTTGAAAAAGTCAGTATGGAGTGACTTATTGACTTATTGGTTTTTCCCCTCACATACACTCTCATTACCAAACATTATTTTGCAGCTTATCACTTTTTAAAAAGCCAATAAGTCAATAAGTTGTTTCAAAAAGTTTAGCCAAACATGCCCTTAATATATATGTTAATAAAAGTTATAGTTCCATCTATTATATTATAGAATATCTTCTCACAAATAATCAAATTATGCAACCAAGCCTTCAAGTAATGATCATGTCAAATTACGGTTGTTAAAATAGAGCTCGAAGTTCTAAAAATTCGCGGAAATAGCTCGCTTGAAATTGAATTTGTTGTAAATGAGTCAACTCGGTTTGTAAACAAGCCAAATTCGAGTTGACCCTTAACTCGGCTCGTGAATGACCTAAGTCCCTAGCCAAAGCCCACACTGGACGCAACAAGCTTGTGAATGTCTTCTATATAGTGGGTGGGGTGGGCAAAATTCACTCCAAACTAATTGAACTTGCAGACCGGCCAAAACCATCCTGATGACATCATTAACGGTCATGTATTCGCTTTACATATATTGAGATTTCTTCTCTGACCTAGAACGGTCCAATCCATCTATAGTGATCATAATACATTGCAATCTAATGTAAATTTTCGCTTGAGATTTCTTCTCTGACCTAGACCGGTCCAATCCATCTATAGTAATCAATAATACATTGCAATCTAAGGTAAATTTCCGCAAAGCTTACGTGATATTAGACTATCAACTCTATATCCCCTCTAGCCGTCGCCAACCAAATTTTCACAAACCCAACAGGAGGAAGTTAGTTAACCACTTTATCATTAGGACAACAACTTCAAGGTTATGTATATGCTAATTATGACATCACTGAACTTGTTAAATATGTTTTTTAGTAGTACGAAACACCATGACTTGGTGTCATGGATTGCTATGAACGGCCTGTATTTCACATTGTTATGCCCATGATGTCATCAATGAAGATAACCATTTAGATAGAAAAATTAGAGATTATAATAGGGGAAAAAGTAGAAAGCCTACAGGTAGAGTCGAGAGTTCAATTGGAAAATAAATATAAAGAAAAAATGTCACCTTACACAATTATAATTTCATAGGATTTTTAACGAGTCAACATGTGAATTCTTAAATAAAATGGGACAATAAATTTGGCTAGTTAGATATTAAAGAAGTTAGAAGTATATAAACAAAATAGATCACCAGATCCAACCAGTGTAGAGCAATTTAGCGATATGATTTCTTTTATTTTTAAAGTATGTGTATATATGTTATATCTCAATTATCGGCATACACTATTTTTGTCATCTATGTATTTTGGTATATTTTATATATATATTTGGGAAATTGGCCTATAATAATCTCACATATACCTTATTGGTCATTAATAATCCCACCTCAGAATATTCCTCCCACTAGTCCCACCTTTCACCTATTTTTCCTACAATGGTCCCCCGTTAAAAAAAAAAAAAAAACTTAACGGAGTTAAGCTTTTTTCCAAATTACAAACAGATTTTTAGGGCTTTTGATTAGAACGACGATACGAGTCCATTGATGTAAAACTTGCCTCGAAACGGTGCTCCAAACGATGAAAACGGCGCTTCTATTCAGGTGTTTAAATTTCCAATTAACCAAAATCAAGTCACTTGGAGCACCATTTCGAAGTAAGTTTTATATCAATGGACTCGTATCATCGTTCTGATCAAAAGCCCTAAAAAATTTGTTTGTAATTTGGAAAAAAGCTTAACTCCGTTAAGTTTTTTTTTTAATGAGGGACCACTGTAAGAAAAATAAGTGAAAGGTGGGACTGGTGGGGGGAATATTCTGAGGTGGGATTATTAATGGCCAATAAGGTTTAGGTGAGATTATTACAGGCCAATTCCCCTATATATTTTAGTATTTTATTTATATACATTATAGTTATTTGATATATCTTTATAGTGATGATGTTAAATTTAATTGATTAATAGTTACTAGATAGATATCCAGTTAGTTTTGGCCAGGTATACCCAACGGGTAATTTTAAAAATTAATGGGTTTACCCATAACGGATGAGTAATTAACCGATAGAAACCTGACGGGTTTTAGAACAGATTTGGAATAAGCTTATATAATCAAGTTTAAGGTTGAGATTACCTAATCCCGTCCCAAACCTGATCCATTACCATCCCTCCTCTTTAGTCTTGACCAACCAAACCATTCCAATCACCAAGTTACATACCATCCCTAACGGTGGCTCTGAGTTCATGAGAAATTACAGTCAGGTTAAAAACATTGTGTCATTTGGTTTAAAATGAAAATGAACAGTTGTTATAAATACTTGCAATTTATAACACCCAAAAAAATCAAAATAAAATCATTAGAACTTCAAGACTAAAGATTATAAAATTCAAGTGGTGTGATGACACATGATCATAAACATTGTTTTTTTTTTCTTTTCTTTTTTTAATATTAATGATGACAAAGCAAGATGGCAACTTGACTACCAACTTGTCATACTTTTGTATCTAATCAATATTCACTACTTACTAAATAAATAACATTTAAAAATAAAAAATATAACAATAATCATTTTCAAAAATATTTATATTAGCAGTTTATTTATATCAATAATATTGAACTTTACATATTATTTATGATAGTTTTACGTGTTCATAGCTATGGCTATAGATTTAAAACATATCTAACATGAAAACCACCGTGTAAATACATAAATATATTATTGTTCTTGTGATTTGTTTTCTACATTATTCACCTAAAATGAGTATATTCTAGAAAAAAAACATCCTTATTGCATCTTTTTCAGCTTCATTGTACATTTTAAATTTTAGATATTGATATTCAACAAGTAAAAGAAGTGAATAAACAGAAAAGGTTCAATGTATTGCAAAGAAAACCAAAACAAAATCCAATTTTGCTTTGTTACTGAACATGTTGTGCGATTCACGTTTGGACTGATAACTATTCAAATAAAACAAATAAAATTCATTGGTTAAAAGACAAAAACAAAACCATGAAAAAAACCAACCCTTGTAGAGCCTTGGTTTTTCTATATATGATTTTGACATGTTGTCTACAAGCACCGAAATAATCGAATTATTTGACAAAAAAAGGACAATTTATTTGTATATTTTGTGATTCAGTTAGCATTATATGTTTTTATTCTTTTATAAATAATAATTTATGTTATGTTATGTATTAAATAAATAATCACTTGCATCATCTTTTAAATTTATATAGTGAACTGAAAGATTTGTTTTTTATTAAGTAAAATGCCAAAATGGTCTCTGGGTTTATCCCACTTTTGCCACTTCAGTACAAAATTAAAAAATTTTGTATCTACGTCCCTAAGGTTTCATTTTTTTGTCATTTTTATCCAATTGGCAAACTGGGTTAGAATTTTCTGTTAACTTCTCCTTTTTTTGTTGTTTTCCTCATTTAAATGAAGGGTATAATCGTCATTTATGCCACAATATATTTTAATTAAATGAAGAGAACGACAAAAAAAATGGAGAAGTTAACAAAAAATTCTAACCCAGTTTGTCAATTAGATGAAAATGACAACATAAATGAAACCTCAGAGACACAGATACAAAATGTTTCATTTTTGCACTGAAATAACAAAAATGGTCTAAATTCATGAATCATTTTAGCATTTCTCTCTTTTTTTTTACCCCAAACTTGTTTGAATTTGCCAACTCAAGTAAGCTTGAATTGATCTAGAGCACCTAACCACCAAACTAAGCGAAACATCTTTCCTATAACCAACAATATGTAACCGAAATCAATCATTTATGAAATTTTGAAAGTCAAAATATCAGTTATAAACTCGGTTTTAACCTATAACCAAGCCGAACCAAATCCAGCTATGCTCACCCAAGTTCATAGCACTCTTTTACACGTTTCAGAATACTTTTGCGAATCAAAACATTGATACAACACATATTAAATTCAAGAAATTTCACAATTGCCTTTGAACCAAGACATTCAAAATGAAGATTAAATGAACAAATTTGATGATAATTTCATGCTTTAATTATGAATAAATGAACAATAATAATACAGAATATACTCAAAAAAGGTTTTGAAACTTGACTGATGGTGACAACTTATGCATATACAAATTAATATACATGACCACCACCACCACCACCAATTGTTATGATATTTCATTTTACCAAAACAGCCCTGTGTGCATAAAAGAGCCCACAGACACAATTGAATCATCTTTCCCTTTCTCAAGACATGATGTTGAATGTACTTTATGCATATAAAGTTGTACTACAATTCATGCATCATAAAACAAGACATAACCCATCTTTAACAATTCCAATCTCTTAATCTAAAACAAAAAAAAACAGATTTAATTACACAACCCAGAAACCAGAAAGAAACAAAACAAACAAGCAATAATTTATGCACAGACTATACCACCATACAATTGAATGGGACCCACTTTAATTATCACAATTATCAATCATACTGATGATCTTACATCATCATGATAGTGATAATGATAATTTCTTTTCTTGAATTTTTTTTTATGAATATCAAGAAACTATTCAAGAAATTATTCAAGAAATCCAGTTTTGGTTAACACAGCATTTCTTACCCTACTCAGATCTCTACCTTTGAGCGTTCTTCCAGCGCCTTCACATACAGAAAATGAAGATATTTGATTTCTTGCAAGCTTTTGAGCAATCCATTCATGAGGTGGCATCATGTTACCATCACCATGATGATGATCATCATCATCACTATCATCAACATGATAACCATAATCAATGAATGAAGATTTCTGTGATGATCTCTTAGGTGTTGTTCCATAGATCTTTGACCAATCAGGGATGTTGACAGGTGCTGATTGTTGTTGAGGGATCCTAGATTCAATGTCTGAATTGTTGATACTAGGTCTAGGAATCATTCTGGCTGCTGTTGGTCTTGAAGAGTATCCAGAGGTTGACCCTTTTGACTTGACAGATTTTGAATCATAATCATAATCTTTTCTTTCATTGATGACTGACCAAACATCAGTTTCTTGAAATTCTTCATTTCCAAACATGGATGACCATACACTGCTTCCTTTTCTGTACATATTAACCTTCATATTTCAAAACACAAAAAATATATATAATTCAGAACCTTTTCAAGAAAAGTAACAAAAAAAAAAAAACAAGAGTTTGGATTTATAACAGATAAAGTTTCACCTTTTTCAGACAGGAAAGCTGTAAAAACTATAAATTCAGGTGGGTTTTATGGAATATGGAAGAAATTTATGATCTTTAACACTTCCTCTTCATTAAAAATACAATCTTTGAAGTTTTGGGAAAAGGGGTTTAAGTGGTAGAGGAGTTCTTGAAATGTGCTACTTTATAGGCTTTTAAAAAAGAAAAGAAACTGAGCTATCTATGAAGTCTTGATTTATTGTTCACTAATCACAAGTGCCCATGTTCTTCTATTTAAAATAGAATGCCCAACTTAGATAAAGACACTTAAATCATGAATACCTTCTGTACAACAATAATTACATAACTAGTCTAATAAAGACTTTGTGAAACAGAAAATGGACATTACAAGTTTTATAACATGTTTATTGTAATATAAAACGAGTGAAAGTTCGAATAGAAAAAGGGTTTTAATTAAGTTTTAACTTGGTTTTTTTACAAACAGATGTCGAAAACTTAAGTTTGGCTTCCTCATCAGACGCCTCGTGCAGATTATATTCGCAGAATAATAAAGAGTACGAAGTTAAACAAAGATCTAAGCCCCCATAGTTATTTATTGGATTTGAATATTCAATTTTAGGACTTAAAAAGTTCATATCTTTGTTAGGTTTTATATTGCCCACTTGTTCCATATAAGTCCAATGCATCTTAATTGTTTATGTTGCCTCTACAATTTTTAAGTTTACAAATTTCTAAAAGTATATTTTATCACAAATAAGCAAAAATCACAATACCACTTGTAGATATTTACACATGAATTTATGGTCTATGTTTTAATTATAGAAGCATAGAATGTAGTTTTTTCTACCATAGGTTACATAAACATGCATGATTTCATGATCTAAAGTCAACAAAGCAAGAAAAATGATGGTTTTGTGAAAGTGAAACCTTCTTAGTTCTTCCATCCATTATATGATCAAATTATGGTTAAACTTATAGGAAAATCACCTGGATATCCATTTTGACTAGATTATCAATTTGATCGTTACACACCTTTCTATGGCATGGAAAACCAATTACAACTAGACACGTGGCACCTGACGCAAAAGTTTGGCAAGATTTAGTGAAATGGTCTGAAGGGGTATGGTCCCAAATCTCGCGCCAGGCTTGGGCGCGAGTGACCATCACCCGCCTCATTGTCCCAATCGACAAAGAACTTGCCTCAGTTCGTGCGGACACGCGCGAACCAGGTTTGCTTTCCCACTCGGGGAAAGATGAGAATCTCACCTTGTATATGAAAATGGTTGTTTTCGGCAACATATACGGAATGCGGTGATTGCTACTAAAGATGATAGTAGTTTACTACATTCACATTCTGGCAACATTCACATACTGCGGTCCTGCGCGGGCGCGCGCAGGACGGCGAAGGAAGTGCAGAGCGACGTACAAATGTGTTGGCCTATATGTGCACAATTTACCGCACGTGGCGGGGCTGCGCAAGCCCGCATCCTATTGTTGTACAAGTGGAACTGTCACTTTGACTTCTGTGACCAACCAGCAAGTGGTATGCCTGGGCACTGACATCAGCGGTTAGCTGACCATCCAATACACAGCTGCCCAGTCCACTTGCATAAAAGCTGACGGATAGACTGACAACCCTAGCCTAGGCCATGCGGTGGGTGTTCCTTCATTCATTTGGTACAACAGGACACGTGGCAACACCTCCGCGTGCGCCCAACACTCCCGTGACCTACGCTCCTATCAAGTCTACGAAAAGCTGCAAGTTGTCAGTCGGGCCCTAGGCCCATCAAACGGCCCATTGGCCCTTCTCCTTCACTCTTTGGCTATAAATACTTCACTTCGAACCAGGTTTGAGGTAATGATAATATGCTAACTCACAATTACTACTTAACACTTATCTTGCTTCCAAAGCAAATACTTATTCTCACGCCGGAGGGTGGTAACAAGGAACAACCCCCACCCCATTCTCCTTGTTGCGAGTCACGGTGTGTTTTCACTGTGCAGGTGATAGATTAGAAAACGACCCAGCCATCGATCGAGGAAATGAGGGATTAACCCTACCTGACGAGACTCGACCCGTGGACTAACCTCCTGGTTAACCACTGTTTCTTCATGGTCCAAAGTCATGGTTGTAAAAATCCCGACTAGTCTCCGATTAGTCGCCGACTATGCAGTTAATAGCGGCGCTATAGCGGTGCTATAGCGGTTAGCGGACGTCTGGGTTTGTAGCGGTCCAAATAGCGGTGACTCATAGCAGTTCCACTATTAGCGGCGCTATAGCCCGCTATTTGGCCGCTATTTGGAAACCTGTATAGTGGTCAAAGTCAAATTAGGTCAAAGTTTGAAAAAAACGGTCAAAAGTCGCCTAAAATCGGACCAAATCGGTCAAAACTGGATCAGATATTAGTCAAAATTTGACAAATCGGTTAAGTGAAACGAATTGTTACCTTAATTCGAACAAAAATCAGTTGTTGCTCCATGATTTTGAACCATTGTAGAGATAACTGGGTACTATGCCTGATGAAGAAGAGAAGGGGAGCGGGAAAATGGCGTATGATGAAAGTGGGGATGATTAGGGTTATTTAAGTTTGGGTATTTTAACATATAACCCCCTCCCTCTTCATTAGTTTATATTTAGTCCTCATACTTCTGAATTTATATATAAAAAATATAAAATTAATGGTATATGTATATAATATATATAAAAATACATAAATTATGCATGGTACAAAAATTACCGCTACATCACTGCTATACCACCGCTATAACCTATATATCATATAGCGGACCTTGACCGCTATTCGATTTTGGACCGCTTTAACTGCTTAGGTCGCCGATTAATCACTAATCGGAGGTTCACCGATTAATCGCTAGGCGGTCGATGGCGGTCATATTCTGGCCAAATTTTGGCCAAACACTGGCTAAATTTCGACCGAACTTTATAAATTCCATCCAATTACTTAAAAAAAACGGGTCAATGAGGGTTTAAAACATGTCTACTTTAAAAAACTACATATAAAAAGGTATATGTATAACTAAAAATTACATATAAAAATCTCGATCCGATTAATCCCGATTAATCGCTAATCGGTACCCCACCGCCCGACTAACGCCTAACGATTCTTACAACACTGGTCCAAACTAAAAGCACATTACTTTCGCTACATTTGGAGTCAGGGGACCATAAATAATGTAAGGAAATTAGACCTGCCCTTCAAAAGGATTCCGACATGTGTCCATCTATTGCATCGATGGGGGGTTTTGCACCATATGCACAATCTTTCATTACCCTCAAGACACGTGGCCTATTTTGAGTGGATGTATCATTTGTAACATATTAAATGGCTATTCTAGTGATTTCTCTAAAGGTGTGTAACTATGAAATGAACTCAAATAACCTTTTGGGAAAAAAACATTGTTCTTATGAATCGTTTGACACACTAGAGCCACTATTCAATGTATTAGTCCATACATAAACAGTTGCAAAAAAAATTCAAATCACATCATTTCTTGATTTGATGCATTGCAGCCGCTATTCGATGTAATTGGCCAGACAAAAAAAGTAACAACTATCTTTAAAACCAATCAGCTCTTTGCCGCTTTTTTAACAAATTTCAACCGTTGAAGATTACTTTTGAAAAAAAAAAGAGTGATAATATAAAAAATAAATAAATAACAAAAAAATGGAAGCGTTTTAGACTTTACCATGTCTATCCTCCTATTAACAGTTGGCGGCAGAAGTACAGGGTGGACCCCAAAAATAAATAAAGTGAGCATTAACACATGTATTATAAGTTTATATATTCATATGACGATCTAATATGAGAAGGGCCCCTTAACACCTGTATATGAATAAAAGTTCATAAAAGCAGTCAATGCCATATGCACGTATGATTTATTAGTTTAATATTAATACTATAATTTACTTAAGTAGCTCTTTTGATTAGGGGTGTTCATGGTCTGACTCAGCCGGCTGGGTTGGGTTGGGTTGGTTGACCGGACTGGATGGATTTTTCGGTTTGACTGTTCGATTTTGGCGTTTTGAACCATTTTTTTCTTTCTAAACATTAGTTTCTGTTAAACTTAAAAGAAAAGATTCATTATTATAATACCAACATAACTAGTTAACTAACTACATATCCAAAAATAATATAAAAGTATATAAATGCTAAAGTTAAACGGTTGGTTCCGAGTTCCAAGCTTTGCCAAACTGTTAAACCGGACCATGAACTGACCCATTTAGATCTTAAACCTACGGACTTGCTTCGATTTCGACAGTTTAGTCAGTTTCAACAGTTTATTAATATGCCTAGAGCTGGGTATTCTATGGAATAACCTGGGTTTTTTATTGCAAATATAATGTCTATTTTTTGTTAAATTCTCAAAAAAAAAAAAAAAAAAAAAAAGCAATAGTTTGCAAGAACAAGCAATTGTACATGGATACAGATGTTTAAAACAAAATAAATAATTAAATCATCTTTGCATTGTCAAACAAAATGGCTGTGGCCGAATCAAGTTTCATGAATCCTTCCAAGATTTGCACGTGTTTAATATTTAATTTTGTTGTCTTCTTTTGGTTACATAAAATTGAACGATTTAGGCGAGACCTATGACCTAGTCTTTTTAATAAGCCACTTGTTCCATATAAGTCCAATGAAAGTGTACTTTTTAGTTCCAGCTTTACTACACCTAAAACATTGGTTTCATCTTTAGCCCAAATATTTGGGAGATTTGCATATCCTAAGTAACCTATGAAACATTCTCTAGGAAATAAAGCCAAAGAGATGATGATGATGATGATGGATTTAGGGGCACAGATAATAAAGTTTGTTTAGGTTTTAACTTCTAAACTAGTACTGGTTCATATAATAAACTTTTCATATAACTGAATAAACAGAAATACCTTTTTTTTATAGTAACTGCACCCTTTCCGGAAGTAATATCCGCCCGATAATGCACTTGCATCCCTCATTCAATGCACTGGAGGAAAAAATTACACAAACCAATCAGTTCTTGCTAGCTAATTTAAACTTTTTTCAAGATTATTTAGGGTAAAAGGAGGTTAATTTGGTACTTACTTTGGTTATTCTCCAAAGTCCAGCCGGCAGTTGTCTGAAGCGGGCCCCACGACTGTCTGAGGTGCAATAAGTTGATTCAAACACGAATCTTAAACAAGAACACAAGAAGGTTCCTTAATGCACATATTTTATAACAAAAGCAATCCATGTGTATCATACGCCTAATATGAACAAATGTCATAATAACAATAATAATAATAATATAATATAATATGCAAGATGCAGTAACTTTTGACAAAATTCATTTCAAATACAAATGATTAAAACCCTTCTCATGTGTTTATAAACAGTTACAAGCATAATTCCAAATGACTCCACAATTTTTATGATACATTTCCTTGGTAAATAAAACACCATGAAGCTATAAACTCCAATATCGGATTTCACGACTCAAAAATATAACGATTCAACGTAAGATGAACACATTGCTAGAATACAGTAGCAGATTACAGACGATTTTATAAAACTATAATCTTTTACAATTAATACCTAAAAATTGTGTAGATTTTTGCTCATTTGTGATGCAAGAACAACTGATTTTGCGCTAGTACTTGATGTCAACCACTCTCTCGCAGCCCGTCGCTGCCGTTGCCTAGCATTTTTGGCCCGTTTTGGCGCCATTCTGGCATCTCTTTCAATAAAAGCAAGTCTAAATCTTTCGGCAATTGGCAGCTCGATGGAGCTCAAATCGGGTTGCGTTTTCCTAACCCTAGATCCCGGAACTTGCCAAGTTTTTGGGTCGATGTCTTCGACAACAAAGTCATCCAATGGTACACCGGATAATGCATGTTTAGGAATATCAATCCCTTTGTGGCCAAACAGTGACGGTTTTGGATTCACTATAATACGGGGGCATTCCATTGATAGACTCTCCAATGAGTCTTTATCGATTTTTGGCTGCAAGAAGAACAACCCTTGAATCATTTGGACAGAAGAATAATCATAAGAGGACAAATTTGCATAACCAAAATTCATGAGTACTGCAAATATATTTTTTTTTTTTCATTTTCATAGCTTTTAATTAAATAATTATGGCATTGAATATGATTAGATGAATATATATTATTACAATAGTTATTTATTTTTGATACATCTTAGGAGGTTATATGCATTAACATCAAACTTTGAATGAGTTTTGACCAATTTTACTCGTACTGACTCATTTGAGCCGTTATCTTTCATATAGGTTTTTTTATCAGTGTATATAGAGGTGGAAATATGGAATTGTAGGGGTGTCAATCGTGTCGGGTTGATGGGTTGCGGATTGGTGGGTTGAAATGTTCAACCTGAACCTGACCCATATTATTATTCTGGTAAAATATTTCAACCCTAACCCACGCATACAAATTCGGGTCAACCTGAACACTACCCATTTAACTGATATTTTTAAATGAGTCATACAAGTTGACAACTTATAAGCGAGTTGTTGGGTTTTAAGCGGGTTATCGATAACATGTTTAATGGTGAGTATGAGTGTGACAACTAAATAATATAAAGTGTCGAAACTAACATTATTATGACTAACCATGTGAAATACAAATGGTAAAAACAAAAACAAAAAGATTAAAGTTTTTTTTTCTAAATAGTTGAACGGGTTAGCGGGTCATCCCGTTTTTATACAGGTCAACCCCGACCCCGACCTGTCTTTAATATGGGTCAACCCAAACCTGACCCGCTTTTTTAAACGGGTTGTGTTAGTCGACCCAAACCTGTTTTTTTTTGTGTTGGGCTCGGGTTCGGGTTGGGTTTCGGGTCATGTGAAGAATTGTCACCCCTATGGAATTGTACTAAAGAATATACTGTTAAAATAAATATAACTATTGAATTATAATGACTACAAACCATACAACTATAATAAATATATTCTCTTTTTAACATGATTGATCCATTCCAACCATTTTTTAATCTAGTTTTTTTCTTCTTTTTTTATCATTGTGTTTACCATATAGAGATGGCAAAATGGACATCTCAAGTTGGGTTGACCCACAAACTATTCTTTTTCCATTTCTTAAAACCTTTTTTAAAAAGTAACAGTTTCTTTTCATCTAATTATATTTTTTCAGGTCATTGCTTAGTGGTGCCAAAACCCGTGGGGTTGACCTGCAAACTGTTCTATTTCCATTTTTTTAAACTCCGGAAAAATAACTATTTAGTTGAATACGATTAATAGAAATATCATTACAATAGACATCTTTTCTTTCGTAATAAAATGATTTAGAAGGTTATGCATTAGAAACACACTTTGGACAACTTTCGACTACTTCGGTTCACTCGACCCACTTGGTCTATCTTCTTTAGAACTAGTTTCTTTTTTTCTTTTTTTACTTTACCCATTTGACCCGTTAGTGATACATCATAACCCAAATCGAATTGCACCTAACGTTAAAAAAATAAAAATGCTATGCATACCCATACAAGCCAACGTAACGACTGTGCTCCGTGTACAATCTCCGTGGTATCAAGTTCCTCCCATGAATCCTCTTCAACATTGTTTAACGTTGGTTTCAAGAAGCTTAAAGAGCTTCGTGCAGTATGTTCACTTCTTGGACATCCTCTGCAATATTAACTGTGTTCATAGCCTGTTATGAGGTATATCAAACCCAATATATTGGGTTTTAAAATTTTCTAAAATCAATACAGAGTGAAACGAGAAATAAAAACAACATACCCCCATCTCAATATCTCAAGACAATGACAATGCTTCACAAGTTCTGAAACACCAAATGATGTGATGTTGCCGCAACGACTGGTATGAAAGTTGTATGAAGTCATATAGCATAAAAAAGTCGAAAGTAATTAGGTATAAGTTAACATTCCAATTTCACCTTATGTCCATGGCTCTCACATGTTTGCAAATCTCTATCACTTTCAACAAGCCAATATCTGTGACTTCTGAATCTGATAAATCGAGAATTTCCCATGAGCTCTCTGCCAATGCGATGATGACATCATCATTTAGCAACTTTCTTCTTCTTGCAATGGCTGCAATGGCCATCTGATAAGTTGATCATTCATTTAAATAATTCAGACTACACCACAATAAACCTTTTTATAAACATAAATAAATAAAAAAAAAAACTCAAGTATCTCTGACAAGCAACGCATGTATCATTCCAATTTTTTGTATAGTATATATATATTTTTTTTAAATACAAATCGACGATGGCAAACTAACGGACTAAAATATCTAAACTTGCAACTTTATGCACAAATGAGAGGCTTATAATCGAAACACAACTAAAATACCTACCTTAATGTCCGGCGGGAAACTAGTTAAAACCTCTAAATCCTCAATAATATCATCAAGATGCTTGCCTAGTATTCCAAGACACAAGCTTACCAGAGCAGGGGGTTTTCTCTTCATAAAAGGTGACCCTGTACACCATAAAACAATTTGTAAGCAAGCTGATGTAAAACAAAGAAAATACATACTCCTTCCATTACAAAAATACAGTCCAACATTAATACTCCATGCCAAGGCAAACATGAATACAGTTTGTTTTTAATTAACACTTCATGTTAATTGGAAATTTTCATATTCCATCCAACCCCGGTGAATCGAGAAGTAGCCTGTTCGATAAGCAAAGTCAAAGGATACCCTGCATTCTTTAAATTGCAGACATCCAGACATAATGCAGACACAGGAATACGAAGCTGCAGCTTAATGAACAGTCCAATTTCATATATCAAACTTCAATTACAATAAACTTCTAATGTACTCATCTTGCCCTATATACATATTCCAACAATTTCCAGCTAGTATTTTATTTTCATCAAACAAATAGCAAGTTTTCAAAACAATAAACCTAATAGACATACATATTGATTACAATATTACGTGTATGCACAATCAGAAATCAATAAAAGATAACTGTAAACTCACAGGATGATTGCAGCGAAGGATTATAACTCTTGGAAAACTTGTTAGGGTTTTTAGAATCGAAATTCAAATTCAAATCAATATTTTGAACAGATCTCTGTATGGATTCCAAACCCTTGCCTTTATCCATCAATCGCCGTGTTTCGAATAGAAGTTCCCGGAGATCGGTATAAGTTGGGGCAGTGATATTTTACGTTGATGTTGCCGGCGACCGCCTTTGCTTTTTGACCTCTCGGATTTCAATATATTCATATTAAGCCCTTCGTTTGTTAAAAATTAGGATTGTTTTGTTCATATTAGTTTGTTAGGAAATAAAAACGTCACCAAATCAGATTTTATTTTCGTGTTCATTCGTTAAGAAAATAAAACATGTTTGTGTTTGTTTGTTAATTTTAGGTAACGAATACAAACGAACACAAACAAATGTTTATAAACATAAACGAAATAGGAATTACATGTCTTACCCGAGACATGTGAACTTATCTATCCAAATTAGCCTTGTGCTGATCAAATTGATAGTGTCACATAATTTGCCACACTTAAAAAAACACAAGATAGAAAATTTACGCTATAAACCATTAACGTGTGTATACGTATATATTCTTTAGAATATATATGTAGGGGTTGGTTAACGTACAATTGGCTTTAACATACGATGTGTACGTTGTGAAATATAACATGCGGAATTGAACAAACCTGGAGGATTCATCACACGGCTTCACAAACCCGGACGATTACAACGCGCGGATTTCGCAAACTCGGACACTTTCAACATGCGGTTTCACAAACTCGGACACTTCTTCGTAAACTCTGACAAATTTCCAACATGCGTCTAATTTTTTCACAAGCTCAGACACTTCTTCATAAACCCTGACAAAATTTCCAACATGCGTCTAATTTTTTTCACAAACTCGGACACTTCTTCATAAACTCTGACAAATTTCCGCATGTTGTATACCCAGAATCCGCATGTTATAATTTCACAGCGTACGCAACGTACGTTAAACCTAATTTTATTTTACACTTTCTCTATATATGTATGGGTGGGGTTACTCTACAAAGTGTAGGAAGCGATCTTGACCATTGAATGAGTGTGTTTATTGGTTGAAATCATATTTATGACATTTTGGTAATATTTGTGTTTTAAAAAGAGATTGATTTGACTGATTGGGGGTATATTGGTCATTCAACATGTTTTAAATAAAGCACATAGTTGTCATTCTTAAAACAACCTCCATAATTGTCGTGATCCTCTCTAATCCCCCACCTTTGAAAAACACCAAATTATAACAAAAACAACGATAAATCAAGTCTAGGGTTTCGTTATTTCTTCTTTTTTAGAGATCAAAGATGTTTTATATTCATGTGTTTTCTTCGGAATACTTGAAAGGTGTGTTTGACATTGTGTTTTAGCGGTAAAAGTGTTGTTTTTTACATTTATATTGATTTATGGATTGATGTGTTAAAGCTACATTGTGATTATATCCTGCATATACATGTATTTAGTATGTTTTGTTGAAGACAATGTGTTTTTAAGAGTTGATGATAGTACTGTGTTTTACTACACATGATGTTGGATACTAGATGTGTTCATAGTGATGTGTTTTCGTGATAAAACACAATGTGACGAACCAGTTAGTGACCGCTAAAACACAACGTCTAGAATTTGTTTATGATAAAACACAATGTGACGAACTAGTGAATGCTAAAACACAACGTGAAGAACAAGTTATTGACTACTAAAACACAACGTAGATGTGTTCATAGTAGTGTTTTTTAGTGATAAAACACAACGTGACGAACCACTGAAACTGATTTGGACGAATAAAAAAAGATACGAATAGAATGTGAATATGTTGCAGTAATCATCGTATTATACTAAAGAACCGTCGAATTTGAAATCACATTAGATATTCAGTTTCCTTAAAAATCTCAAAAATTTGTATGTGGTTAATATCTTCCATAACTAAATTAAGTAGATTTAGTACCCGTCGCGTTGCGGCGGGATACTATGATTTGTTGCTTCAAAGCGGGACATGGTCTGATCATTAGCACCAACCAACGTTAAAAATTATAAAATACTTATGAAATTACCACTGTAACCTTATACTTTATACACAATAGAAGTTGAAATGAAGTCGAACAACAAATCGCCTCAATCGACGCCTTATGCGTTTGTTCATTGTTGTAGGCACGACGGAAAAAAATCTCACATTTGTCTTCTTACCTCTTCCCCAGACGACGAGGAGTATTCCTCCTCCTCCTCTTTCTTTCTCTGTCTCGAGTTCTCATCTCTTCTCTACATGATTTTTCAGGTTGGCTGATTGTGGTGGTGATAGGTGCTTGGTGGCTGGTAAAAAGTAAGGTGGTGTTTGTTTTTAAGAAAAGTACTTCACAACCCCTTTTATCTTTCCCACGCAGACCACGAGCAGACGTAGGGGTCTGCAGCGTGTTTGTTTTTTAGAAGACAAATCACTAAAAAAAGCTCTGATAAAGCTCTTCCTCGGGCAGACATATCCTTACCTCTTTAATCCTCTTCAGACTTTCAAAACACATCTTGAAACCATTCTCCTTCTCCACTAGCGAATCCACTTCTCCAGCCGCACATCATCCACCTCCACCGCCACCCCTCGTCCTCCGGCTACCCACGTCATCCTTCGTCGCCCCCTTCTTCTCAGTCGAGCCCACCTCCGTCGCCCTCTTCTTCTCCGCGTCGGGCTCCACCTCCGTCGCCCCCTCTTCTCCGACGGGCTCCACCCACTGCCACCCCCTCGATCTCTGTCAACACCTCCCCCACCGCCGACGCTACCCCTACTGCCGACGACACCCCTGCTGCCAACCGACATCAGTCTCCTTCACTTACTCCAGCCGATACCTCCACTGTTTGTTCAAGCCTTGTTTGCTGGATGTTGTTGTGAATCAAATTTAAATCGCAAGTTTCTTCTTAGTGATAATAGTATAAAGAAGGAGAAGATTCAGATCTGATTATTGTCTTGTTATTGATCATTGAACAAAGAAAGAAGAAGGAAGTTCGATATTGTTGTTGCAGAGTACATCGAAGAAGAAGAAAGGGTTCAGGGTGGTTGCTAATTGTTAGAGATAAAAAAAATCATTAAATATGACAGTTATGGATTGAAGTAAGAGTTTTTGTAGAAGTAAAAAGCAAACACTCTTCTCCTTGAAGACTGCAGATGTTTGGTCCACCTCTTCTGCTACAGATGTCTGCAGATGTGGTCCGCAGACTGCAGACGTTTTACCTCTGAAAAAACAAATAGCACCTAAGCAGAGAGGGAGAGAAGCACTCATTGGCCTGAAATAATAGAATAAAAAAAGGGTAACTTTGTAGAATAGTAACCAAGTTTTAAAAGTGTTCCAATTAAATCATTCAAATTTCAAAAGTGTTCCAATCAGTTCACTCAACATTCATTTTTTATTAAAATTAATGGTTTTTTCATCCATTTCATAGGTAACCGTGGTGATGTGGATTTTTGTTTCTTTTTTCCCTTTTATTTGATGCTAACGTCGAGTGATAACGTGGATTTTAACTTGTTTTTTTATTTTTAATTTAATTAAAGTGTTTTTATTTTTAATAAATATAATTTCATATATTAAAATAATCCGACCCTAGCATCTTATGCTCCATTTTTCTCTTGGCACATTGAAAAAGGACATGACTTGATTTGAATATTAAGTTATCTAGTTGGGAGAAAAACGATGCGAGTGACCTAATCAAAACACTTTTGAAACTTGGCTACATTTCTGTGATATTTTCCCGAACTAGAACTTAATTAAACAGACCAAACATACAAAATAAGATAACACACACACTAAAACACCACACACACTAAAATCTCAATTGAGAAAACAAATAATTCATCAACATATTATAATCAAATCAAAGTAAATACATAACTTCAGACCTAAATTCCGAATTCGCCAGGTGAAACATAGTTTAGGGGTTGTCCACCATCAACCATTACCATCCCGACACTAACCTCTATTTACAAAGACCTGAACAACCACCAAACAATATCTTCCGACATCCAATTTAGATTGTAAAAAACGTACATATAAGAAACCAAGAATTTATATAAACCAAGAGTTGGACCTGGATTGGGGTATTTTACATCTGGATGAATTCAGCAGGTTAGAGGCTATTTTACAGCCTATTTCGGTCACGTCTCAGAAGGACAATTGGATCTGGATAGGGGCAGTCACTACAAGTACTGGTGGCCGGGCATGAAGAAATATATCGCTCTCTATGTTTCGAAGTGCCTGACTTGCTCGAAAGTCAAGGCCGAGCATCAAAGACTCTCTGGCTTACTCGTCCAACCCGAGATCCCTATGTGGAAATGGGAGAGTATAGCTATGGACTTCATAACGAAACTCCCGCGCACGACATCAAGTCATGACAGCATTTGGGTTGTCGTTGACCGTTTGACTAAATCTGCTCATTTTCTGCCGATACGAGAAGACTACAAGGTAGAAAAATTAGCCCGGATCTACACCAATGAGATCATTTGTCGACATGGGATACCCTGCGACATCATCTCTGACCGCGATGGTTGGTTTACCTCGCGTCTTTGGGAAACGTTTCAATCTGCTCTCGGTACTACGCTTAATCTAAGTACCGCTTTCCATCCCCAAACCGACGGTCAGACTGAAAGAACGATTCGTACCCTTGAGGACATGCTCCGTTCGTGTGTCATAGATTTCGGTGGTAATTGGGACGCATACTTACCTTTAGTCGAATTCTCGTACAATAACAGTTATCATTCCAGAATTCAAATGGCACCATTTGAGGCATTATACGGAAGAAAATGTCGATCGACTATTGTGTGGCACGAGATCGGAGACTCGCAAATAACCGGTCCTGAGCTACTACAAGAAATGACTGACAAAATCCTCCAAATTCGAGACAATCTACTAAAAGCTCGGAGTCGTCAGAAAAGTTACGCCGATAGATGACGCAAGCCCCTTGAATTTGACGTTGGCGACCATGTACTCCTAAAGGTATCACCTTAGAAGGGTGTGGTCAGATTCGACAAGAAAGGGAAACTCGCGCCTCGATATGTTGGACCCTTTAAGATTCTGGAAAGGATCGGCAAAGTGGCCTATAGACTCGAACTACCGGAGCAACTTAACAACATCCACCCGACTTTCCATGTTTCGAACCTCAGAAAGTGTCTGGCTGAGCATGATTTACAAGTACTACTAGAGGATCTACAAGTGGACGAAACATTACACTTCGTGGAGAAGCCTGTCGAGATCATGGGCCGAGAAACCAAGCAGCTCAGGCGCTCACGCATCCCCATTGTGAAGGTCCGATGGGAAGGCAAACGAGGCGCAGAGTTCACTTGGGAACTCGAAAGCGACATGAAGGCGAAGTACCCGCAGTTGTTTGTTACGGCTAAAGACTAATTTTGGGACGAAATTCCCTTAAGTAGGGGAGGCTGTAACACCCCGTGTTTCGAAAGTCAAAGTCAAAGTCAAGATTGAAGTCAAAGGAAGAAAAGATTGCTAATTGCGATCTGTCACACCTTGCTCAACTACTGTTTTGACTTCTTTGACTTGTAATCGAATCTCTATTTTATTTTGCTTTAGTTGTATCTTTATTTTATTTTGCTTTAGTTGTCTTATGTGGAGTACTTGTTAATAATCGAGGTTTAATCGATATTTATCGCTTGTTTTATCGCTTTATCGTTTATCGCACCGCAATCGCACTCGCAACCCGAATTATGCGTTCTGGATATTGTTTTACGTGTGTGTGTGCTACTTATGTGTTACTTGTTTGTGTTTACTTTTGTTTTGTGGTGATTAATCGAAACACAATCGCAACTCTATCGCAATCGAATCGCAAACGCTAAACGCTAGTTAATTATGATGATTGTATGTTAGATATAGTGTTTGCGTGTTTATTATTAATCTATCGCATCGCTCGCTCGAAACGCATTGCAACGCTCAACACGCGAATCGAAACGACAAAACTCAACACGCCGGACACCAGGATAGAGTGGCCAATCGATCGAGTGGCCATCCGATCAGTGACTAATCCGACCCTGTGCACTTTCCTCTTTTGGAAACCCTATAAATACCCGCCTGTCACATCATTTGTGATGTGACAACACTCCCACTCGACCAGCCGCACTCAAGCTCATCTTTCTCTCGATTTCTCGCGATTCTTATAAGTTTTCAACCTAAATCTTGTACTTCTATGATCTACATGCACTTCTTCATCATTTTCTCCTTTGAATCTTAACTTTTAACCGTGAAATTAGTGGATTTGAGGTGTTCTAGGGTGATGTCATCATGGAGTTGTTATGAACTTCAAGTCTTGCCCTCATTCCACCAAGAACAACTTAGATCTGAAGGATTTCCACATAAATCAACAATGTTTTCGCATAGATCTACACATATTCATGGTTAAAAGGATTGAAAGATGGTTTTTCAACTTTCTTTCAACTCTTTTACACTCAATGCACTCAAAACTGATAGAATCGGAGCTCGTTCTGATCTTCTGCTCTTTCTTAGTGATGTGTCGGTTCAAGATCTGTTTTCTATCCAAGAGACAACCGACTTCAGGTTAAACACGAACCACCATCTCGAACAGTTGACTGACCGGACTAGGGTGATTCCTGTTCGATCGGATCACCTGGGTCTTGATGGGGTTTCTATTGTTTGGCACGTCGTCATATCGTCTCGAACAAACTGCAAAACTTAACGAATTTCCAAGTTAGCAACACGATCAGGTCGCGGGAAGGATTGCCATCCGATCGAACTGCAATCCGATCGGATTGCACTTGAAGGTTCAACACTTAAATTTTCTCAAACTTTTTGTTTCAACTTTTCAAAGATCTGAACCTCAAACGGATTGCCGTCCGATCGGATTGCCATCCGATCGAACGACCATCCGACCATGTGACATTTGGGACTTCAACACTTAAACAATTTTCAACATGTTCAATGCATAGTCAGTAACCAACGGATTACCACCCGATCGGATTGCTATCCGATCGAGTGACAAACCTGCTGTGAACTTGTTCTCACTAAGTTTCCTACCAATCGGATCGCTACCCGATCGAACGGCTGTTCGATCGACTGACCTGAAGGGTAGAGATACTTCTCTGTTTTCAAAATGCTACAATAAAAACTTCAAAGCAATCATAACAAACACATCCTTACCAAACAAGATGTCAATCCAATCGAATGGCCATCCGATCGAATGACCATCCGAACGGATTGACATCCGATCGACTGGCCATCCGATCGGATTGCCATCCGATCGGATTACCATCCGACACTTATCACCTTTGCACCGTTTTACGCGCTGTTTATCGTTATGCTATCGTTAACTGTTCAGGCTACTCTCTCTTAGCGCTCCCTTCAATCCAAGAGAGTGTTTACTTGTTAAACACAATATGTGAGTATACTCGATCCCTTTTTGCTTTACGCACTTTTGGGTGTTACATACGTTACTTAGTCAAATCACAATCGACACGCAACGCAAACACTATTTATATGCTGACCGCTAATGCATGTTACGAGTTATTCGATGAATGCTTGTATGTTATGTTAACACAGTGATTGTTGCCTGACACCTTAGCAACGATAGTACTATAGTTTGGACTCAGCACCTGTCGTGGACAGGGGTTGTTAAGGGCTTTACTTCACGTGTCCCAGTGGGGATATGTGTTGCGCATTCTACAACTCGCAGTCACGTCTGTGCATATTTCTCTGTTGATAACCTACTTGCCTTCACATTATACATGTTACATGCTGGTTATGCGTAAACGATTTCAAACTCTATTATACTATATCAAACTTGTATGCTCACCTTTACACTATGTGTATTGACCTCTATTTTAACGTATGTGACAGGTGTTTAGGATGCTTGCTTGCTATCTGATGGAATCAAGTTAGGATGGAGTCTTAGAAACAAACAATTTAAATAAAATCTGAGTTGTCGGTTAAGGTTAAGAAAACAAAACCCAGTTTGTGCGCCTCAGTTATGCAAGTTATTTTCAGTTTAATGATTTACAGTTTACCCACAGATCACACATGTGAGCTCGTTTTTATGTTGTAGCTTAAGCCCAGCAAGATACTAATCTTGACTCTTGAGTCCATATTGTCAATAAAGTCAAAGGCGTGAGAGGTCTCAGTGGTTAAAGATAAGGCTTTACATAGTCTTCAAACGTTTAGGCAAGACCCTTTTTCCGTCTAGTTCTACTTTGACACTCTTTCCTCGTCTTTGATCACACAAATATGAGGAAAATGACATGATGTCTGTCACACCCCCAAAATACCACATGCGGAAACCCCCGCGAGGCGTGTGACGTACCTGGATCTAGCCACCAATCACATTGAACTCATAGGTATATTTAAATAAAACTTTCTTTTATTAACATTAAGTGTTACAACGTTACAAATAATTCACAGTATACAGCGGAAGCGTAATTCATTCGTTAAGTGTTTATAAACCACATGTAAAAACCATTAGTCTTGTGTTGCGATTCCATGTATCTCGACCCATGACCACTCCAGCCTCCCAGATAGCAAGTTCCAACAATATGCACCTAAAGACCTGCAAGGCATGTAACAACGAATCAACAACAAAGTTGAGCGAGTTCACAGTTGGTTGTCCATTTTAAAGTTGTTTTGAAAACCATAAGTTCTTTCGAAAACCATGTGTTAACCAATTCCTTGTTTCCCAAACCATAACCAGTGGGGGCTTCCCCATGTGAACCACTAGACCGTTACCATATCGACCACTAACTAAAGTAAGTGGTGCCCTGACGTCAATATCTATCATCATTGACTAGTGCCCAGATCCATTAGTTCACACCCGTCCTCTGCGGCACGGTGTGAGGCTTGTCAAACATAAATAGCGCTATCTAACTAATGACCCGCTCGCCATTGGCCCGACGATTAAGTCGATATAAAAGGAGGGACTTCATGATAGAAAGTTTTGGTCTAGTATCCGTGTTGTCACCCTTCAGTAAAGAGGGTGTGTACGAAATCTCCAAACCAGGAGATTACGCAGGTTCCGATTAAATACTTATCACATGTTGTCACCCTTCAATAAAGAGGGTGTGTACGTGTTCCAAACTAGGAGATCACGCAGTTTCAGTTTCAATCCTTTACCCATTCCCAACCCTTGAGAATCCCATGCCTTGTGGAAAGTGTGAACTCACCTTGGTTTGCTCGGTAAGATTAGTTACTTGATTAACAGTTGATCAAACACGTCCTAAAATGGTTACCGATAACAATCAGTTCTACGTGCACATGAATCACATATTATACACATAATTAACTTTTGTATTTCTTGTTCCGTAATAATCAGTCAATCCCTAATGTAGTGACTAATGACAGATTAGTTCCGTATCCGAGTAGTTCACACATAACATCATGAAATAAGTAACAATTAGTCACGCACTTAATAACAATCAAGCATGCCACACGCTTATCCAAATCACACACCTAAAATCATCACATGTAATAATACCCGGGCCAACTACGAAATCGTATCGCGTTCTCCTATCTCATGTACTCGGCTAGATAGTTCATGAATTATATTCGCATATATGTGTGGCTGGGCCGCTATTTGTGGTCACGTGAAACCCCCAGATTACCCGGGCCAGCAAGTGTGTGTGGCCCATTACACTAATGTTCAACCCAACCGGCCCAACCTTTCATAAACCCTCCCGCGGCCCGCGCTCTAACACAACCCAACTAAATTGAGTTCTTCCGGTTGCTTGTAACTAAGCCAAGTATCCAGGTGTGGCCCAAACAAGGAATGGCCCAAGATGATGTGCGGTTCAACTGGATGAAGCCCACCTGTTGTCAGTCCATGCCCGAGATTGTGCAACCAGTTGAGATAGCCCAGTTTAATGTGTGTATGTAAGGCCAAATCTTAAAATCACTCTATCAACGTGTGCGGTTCAATATCAGTTATTTTCCACAATTTTTGCAACATCCAATATCACTAATTCAGATTTCAACTTGGATCAACTAAGGGTGTACGGTGTGGAAAGTGGTAAACCCACTTTACTGATTGGCAAACCAATGCCAACTTGTTTGCCGAACACCATTTGCCGAAAAGGGGGGTAAAATCGGTGAGTGGATGCCGATTCGGGAAGAGGGAGGGATGTGAGAGAGAGGGTATTGTGGGGTGGGGTCCAATCCAATCTCAACCAATCACACCTTTTTCCTTTTTTTTTTAAAATAGTTTACCACTTCACCAAGTGTCTAAACCATTGCCAACATTTTGAGCATAGTTTACCACTTTGACATGGAACACTCTCATTGGTTGATTTTTTAGTTTGCCACTCAAAGTGTTTAACCACTCCCTACACCCTAAGATAATATCTCTAAGAATTAAGTAACAGTTCATGCATTCACGTTTGTTAGTCAAATCGGATCAAGCACTTTTAGTTATTCCCACAAATACATATTATCATTCCATTCAGAACTATGGTTCGAACATGCAATTACCAGATTATAACATCAGTCAAGTAGTTACGTCCCTAAATCCACATCAGAATCACTGTCATATATAAACAATACAAACCATATTTCAACTCACATTAAAAACCACTTTATGATTAATAATTATTGTACAAAACAATTTTAGTTGATAGCAAATGTTTTGATCCGAGTAAACTTGAATGAAAACTGACAATGTATTAAATGCTTTTGATTATTTCTAAGGGTGATCGGGGCGTAGTCGGTGACCCCATGAGGGGACCTCCTCCACCGAAGAGTGGTGGTGCCGCCGATCAATCGGTGACCAACATAGGGGACCAAAATTGGTGGGGATTCACCGAAGAGAGGGAGGAGAGAGGGAAGGGTTGGACCAATGAGAAATTTCTTTTTTTTTTTAATAAAAAACCAAGTCACCTAAGAGGGGAGAGCCGCCATCAATTTAGGGTGTTAGGGGAGTTTAAGAGGGGAGTTGACATGGCACACGAGGACTGGTTATGCGTAAGAGAGGGGACTCCCCTCTTAGGGGAGTGCCCCTTACACCCTAATCAATTCAATTCAATATGGCCGATAAACATTTAATTGATTAAAAGCTTATTGGACCTCAATTTTAGTGGATTGTCTTTATTGATTAAAAAAAGATTTCTGATTAACAACATAATCACCACCATTTACACCGATTTCTTTTAATCAAGTTATTATTCCTTCATGCATACCCTTAGAGTTAATAGTTGGTAAATATTATGGTTTCATTAAGACCCTACCATCATGCAATCCTATGCACTAATAAATCAACCAAACCATCACAGCATCATGCAATCCAAGTTAACAAAGAGTGAAGTCTAACAATATAAATCATGTACTAACCGAGATGAATAAGATGGAAATTGCTCCGATCTCAAGAGGGCGGTAAGGTTGCCGTCAAATATGCAAGGGATTGGAGGAGTCTAGGGTTGTTATGGTTATTCCAAACAAAATATGATTACGTCCTAAACTTAATAGTATGCGAAACCCATGGAGGTTGGACTCGAGCACTTCGGGCCTGGCATGTGTGTGGGCCGAGGTGAGGGTATGTGGCCCCTATCAAGTGCAGCCCAAACTTCAACAATTAGCCACTAAGGATAGCCCAACTACACACTCAACCTACCCCATACGATACGTTTTACATTAGACCCGTTTATCACGGCTAGGAGCGTTTAAAGATTTATCACATAAGGAACGAAAAAGAATAAAGAGAACTCAGATTTACTAGACAAAATAACACTACCTTGAAAATTCGGGTTGTCACAATGTCAAACACTTTAAAACGTCAAAATGATGTAGTAACACCAATAGTAATTAGTAAGTGGCAGATACATTTCCAATACCAACAACAACTAACTCAATAAGAAGAAATTACTCTAAAAATATAATCATTAAACCAACAAATAAACAATAGATACAACATATACATTCTCCTCATCCAATATGTATTCTAGTTTTTACAAATAATCAATCCACATTTCAATGTAACAATCCATTTGATTCAAATTCATCTATTATTAACGTTAGATATTAGTGATCTTATTTCCGCGTTAACAACTTCAAGTAGCCATATAATGTGCTCTTCTTTTGTTTTGAACTCAAGGATGCGGCACATTTTAATATTATGATATTCAATAAACATGGTCGTCAACTTTTGTTAAATAACACTCATTTGATTCAACAAGAATACGAACATATTAGCAATGTCGAAGGTTATCTACAAGTTAGTGACGATCCTAACTATCTATTTTTTTTTTTGCAATGACAGTAACTCATCATTTGGTATTATACTATCCTATTTTATCTTTAATTTTTTTATCTTTTACTATTTTTTTTTCTATTTAATAAAATTTACAAATTTTAATGTTGTTATCAAATAGATCCTTCTCAAACTAACTACTGACTTAAGTGGTTTAGATGAGTTTTCTGAAATAAAGATCAATGTTGAAGGAAATACTTGGGTTAAGAATCTTGGTACAGAGAATACTGATGGTCAAACAACGTTTGTCAATCGATTATTTATGCTATTTATTACTTTTATTTTACTTTATTTTTCAACATATTTCAATATATTACTAATAAAATTTTTCATATATTTTGTTTACGATAAGTACGGTGTTGTTGGATGGCATGATATAATTGAAGCCGAACATATTTCGTTAGGTGATGATTGTTTTTTCAATTAGTCAAAAACGAATTCGAGATTATTGGTTACGAGCAAGTAGAAGTATTAGAGTAATAGGCTTTCAATTTATATATCAAACTAGAAAAACGTATTTCCTTCATTTACTTATCTTTTCGGTTTTTTTAGGTTTGTAGTACGATGCTTCGTTATATTTTAATCTTCAACTTCAGATTTTCATAATAAGTCCATGCGTACAGTTTCTTTATGATTAGTATAACGTAATTTAAAAAAAAAGAACATATCATTTCTCAACACCGCGAAATTCACGGGTATTAACACTAGTTAAAACTATATAACAATAATACCTTTAATAGCCTCTCTCGGGTTAAATCCAAGACCAATACTCTTCCGGAGCCTATTTCCCCCCTTTTCGGGCTTTCTTTCTTTGCCGCTCTTCTTCAAACTAATAAACATAACACAAATCCACAATTCACAAAAAGAAAAAAAAAACACATTCAACCAACAATCAAATAAACTATAGCACAATTACATAAACCTAAAGGTCTAGGTTAAACAAACTCAAGAGAATAAACCTAAAGGTCTAGGTTAGAAAATTCATGCCCATTTCTCATCTTTAGCCAAACTCAAGAGAATAAACTAAGCAACAAAAAAAAACAAAATATATCATGTCTAACCTGGCTGTAAGGCCGAAGGGTGTGGGGGCGCCACCCCCGCCATGTCACCTTCTATAGCGCCCCCGGGCGCTATCACACCACACCCACAAATTCAATTCGGGGCGCCATAGATGGCTCACCAAGATGATAACGGGCTCCAAACGCGTTGAACGAGGATGAATGGTCAAAGATGACCGTTTGACAACGGTCAATTATTAAAAAAGACCTTTTTTAATTCAATTATATATATAAACCTATCCTAAACTAAATAACTCACCAATCACAACTAAAACACACACCAATCACAACAAAAAAATGTCTTCTTCGAGCTCCTCATCCGACGGTGTTCTTGACGATATGGTTATCGCAATTACGCAGGAGCACCTATCCTAAACCAAATAACTCACCAACCACAACTAAAACACACACCAATCACAACTAAAACACACACCAATCACAACTAAAAAATGTCTTCTTTGAGCTCCTCATCCGACGGTGTTCTTGACGATATGGTTATCACAATTACGCAGGAGGCGATAAATTATTTGCGAGAAGAAGCCGAATCCTCTGCATCGCGTACCAGACAACCGCCTCTTGAACGGGATCGGTTAGGTGCTCATGAACATCTAGTGCAAGATTATTTTTGTGAAAATCTGTTGTACGATGATGGTCAGTTTAAGCGTAGGTTTTGTATGAGCCGACGACTATTCGTTAAAATTTCTAATGATCTTGCGGGCGAATTCCCTTTTTTCACGCAAAGAGTAAGTGCAAGTCGCAAAGTTGGTTTCTCGGGACTACAAAAGTGTACAGCAGCAATTAGGCAACTAGCGTACGGCACAACGAGTGATGCGTGGGATGAATATTTAAGGATGTCTTCAAGAATGTCTCGTGAGTCTCTTGAAAATTTTTGTGAAGGTAATTTTTATAAACACTATTATTTATTATTTTTATTTACATCGTTATTATTTTTTAATTAACACTAGTTTATTAGGTGTTATCTCTCTGTACGAGAGACGATATTTGAGGATGCCAACCGCAGCCGACGTTCCACTTCTATACGAGGCCCATCAGCGCATACACGGGTTTCTTGGAATGTTGGGTAGTCTTGATTGCATGCACTGGGAATGGGCGGCATGTCCAACCGCTTGGAAAGAGTAATATCATCGTGGTGACCATGATGGTCCTACCCTAATATTACAAGCGGTCGCTTCTTAAGGTTTATAAATTTGGCATGCGTACTTTGGCATGGTTGGTGCGAACAATGACATTGCAGTTTTAAGGTCCTTGAATCTATTCGACGATGTCGTAGACGGGGTTGCACCAGATACTTCATTCTATGCAAACGACGTGGAGTATAAGTATGTCTACTATCTCACAGACGGTATTTATCCCGAGTGGACGTTGGTAACAACTCTTTCGTGTCCAGATGACGAAAAAGATTGTATTTCAAGAAAAAACAAGAGCCAGTAAGAAAAGATATCGAGCGGGCTTTCGGTGTGTTAAAAAAAGATGGTCTATCATTGCCCAGCCGTCGAGGATACTTGAAAAAAGTAAAATGAGAAACATCATGTATACGTGTATCATTTTGCATAACATGATATTGGAGGACTCGGGGAGAGCGTTTTGTGGAGAAAGCTATGATGAAAGTAACCAACCGACGAACCCAATACTAACATACGCTGAGAAAGAAGAATCCCGAGCGAAGATACGGGCTAGGCACACACACCATAGCCTTCGAGTCGATCTGACCGAGCACCTATGGTTTTATCGTGAACAAGGAGGAGTCGACACAGACGACGAGTTATAAATTACTTTGTAGTGGTTTTTAATGACTTTGTAGTGTTTTTATTTTTTTTAATGAAATTATGTAGTGTTTTTATTTTTTGTAATGAAATTATGTTTTTTTTTTTAATTTTCCAGTTATTAAAATGGCCATTTAATTTAAAAAATTAAATATTTAAATAAATAAATAATTAGGTAATCATGACGGGGACTCCATCCACACCCTGCAAATTAAAGGGGGGGGGGGGCATGATAAAGCCCCAGGGGTGACATGGCGCTGACGTGGAGCTTAGGTGGACTGACAAAGCCTCTTGGGGGCTCCAACCACACCCTCTAGCGTAAGCAGCCCTAAAGTAAGTTGGAAAGTCTAACAAAAATCATACTTAAACACAAAGACACCGTAACCATAAATCTATCCTAAAAAATCAACAACTCATATACTTGTCCATATGTCCAAATTACAAGAAAACACCTTATATTATACATTTCATACCTAAAACTCATTAAATCATGCCAAATACAAACTACAGGGACAACCTGCCAACCAACAAACTTTATTTCGGAGATATGACCTGTCGCGTCACGCGACGGGGATGGGAGTCCATGGTTGCGGCACGCGACGACACTCGAACCGCAGAAAGTTGTTAGCTGAACATTGGTTGGTCAATTTTGTGTTTCTTACGTTAATTCATCACCTAACTCACCCTAAACCTCACCTATAAAACCCACCTCATTCCCACTCTTTTACCACTTTACAAACACTTCAATCTTCACTAAAACACTCTCTAACTACAACAAAATAATTAGATTCTAAGCAGAAAGTTCAAGGCTTTCTAAGTGAGTTCTAACTCACTTTTACTTCACTTTTCTACTTGTTTCTTTCATCTTAACACTTGGAACACCTCTAGGAGTGTTTCCATAGGTTTTCCATGGAAAACCAAGATGGAACATCACCATATTTGAGGTGTAAAGTGTAAGAAACTTTCTGATTTGATAAAAACTTTTGTAAACTTTCTTTAAACTTGAGTTTTCTTCAAACAAACCTATCTTCTTATGCTCCTAATCAAGTCTATGATTAGTGAGCCTAACTAAGGTTGTTTCATACAAATTCGGAGGTGTTTATTCACTCCAAATTTTCTGTTTTGTAAGGGTTTTTAACCCACAAGTGTTGTATCCTTCTAAGCTTGTTCTTGAAACAAGACTTGTGTTTGGTTGTGTGTGATTATTTGGAAGCCTTGGCTATCCTACCTTCAATCCACCACCTCACTTGATGATTTGTCCCTTGAGTAGTATGTACATTTCATTTCTTTTTCATTTCATTTATGACCATCCTTGTTGTCCTTGTCACAACTTGTGCATTGGTGAATCTTACGAAAGAGGTTTTAAAGGAAGCTTATCCTCCTCCTCCTCCATACATGACTTCTATGATACTCTATGATATACGTGTTGGACTTATAGTTATACTATATACTATATAAAATATATAAAACATATAATATATATATATAATAACCGAACCCTTGATGATAATCAAATGATTATTCGTCATGGTACTAAGTTACATCATCTAAGTACTTATTTTCTCGTTACGATTCTAATGGGTATCTTAACCTATGAAATCATTCTAACCCATACGGGTTTTATAGTGTCAAAAACAAGTATTAAGTCTAGATAATTACTTTCTCATATACATACTTTTATGTACTCTAAATCCCGAATATAAACATTCCTTAAACTCCAATCCGAACACATTCCTTCTCCTAATCTCATTAAACTCGGCAATACTTGGATAATCGGAAGACTTAGCAATTTAGTGAGTACACTTGACCCCTTTTACTTTTAATATACTTTGGGTGTGACATGTTTTACTTGTTAAAATGCACGATTCAAACAAACATGCTTTATTCACTTAATCCGTTATACATGCTTTGTTATGCTTAGATTCATGCTAGAATTCATACTACTTGTTAGCCCGCCTTAACAATTATAGCACTATAGGAGTAACACACCACCCGACGGGGTTTTGTTAAGTTATATTCTTTATAGTCTCGATTACTTCGGTATCGAGGGACACATATTATTCATACTTAGTCTCGTTACTTTTGTGGCGAGGGACACATATAATTCTTGTGGACACTTGGGTTTGACTTTTAGTTATGCATGATAGTTTGACCTTGTATATCAAATTGCTATGTTAGATTGAGAAATACTTTTATACTTACGTCAGGTGTCTAAAACTAGTGTACTCGCCAATACGTTGTATTGAACTATGCTTTTAAAACATGTTGCAGGTTTAATGATGAGGTTGATGATGCATGGAACATAGTAGGATGCCTAGATACTCATTTTAAATTTTGTATACTTATTGTAATGTAATTTTTCTATTTCAAGTTGTTGTATTTGATTTCAATCATTGTAATTGACTCTTTAGAAATGAAATGAAATTTAATATTTAAATACTTGTCGCAAATACTAGTGTTATGATGTCTCGAGCAATCTATTTCGTCTCACTCCGATGTTTACGCCATCAGTTGGGGTGTGATAGGTCCGGCCGGGTTAGGAGTTACAAATGAAGGTTTTAGTTTCTTTAAAATGGCTTGATATATTTGTCTAAGTTGTACTTAAATTGTTCTTTAAATTAGCATTTGAGCTGAGTTAAGAGGGGAAGAAATCCTTGTTGGTTGTTACATTTTCATCAGATGATCATTAGCCACCTCTAATTCCAGCAGCAGAAAAGTCATAATCAAGGGTACTGGTATGAAGGAAGAAACACAATATAGAGTTGTGAAGATCGTCATTTATGTGATTAATCGTCTTTGTTTCATTACATTTATAATCTCATATTACTTCAGTCCCAATGAAATTATCTTTTGTATAATTAGAGTTTGGCTACGTTTATGCAGGTGTTTGAGAATTGTAGTGTGGAGAAGGATGTCGCGGAATATATAAAGAAAAAAAACTTTGGTAAATTGATATTTTGTTATAATTTATGATTCGCTTCATGACGAGCTCACAATTATATGGGACTTAAGTAGCTTATATGGACCCTTGCTGGTTGAGTTATCATGCTTTTATATGTCTTTTCGGTGATTAGTGTTGGTCATAATTTATAGTTGATTTCGAAACATAGATCTAATAATTTGGGCAAAAAATAGCATCTTGAAAAGTTCCCAGTCCAATGAACTCTAGATATTATGAATGTTGTGCAAAACAATGGTGTGATGTATGTATTTGGTTAATTAAGATCTCTATTGCATGAGCCCAACAGAAGCATTCCTCATTGGATTTCTTCAAGGACCCCAACTCTCGCCGGGGCGCCCGTCTTTTAAAAGCATTCAGTTACACCAGGTAACTAAATTTATGTTTCTTGAATTTGGCAAAAAAATGATCCTTACTTTCTTAAGTTGTTGAGTATAATTTTGTTTTTGCTTTTTTAGTAGAAAAAACAACAAACATTATCCCATAGTCCTAAAACCAAAACCAATGGGTTTTCGGTGACCAGTGAACAGGGTTCACCATTAGATTCAGCTGAGTCGAACAAGTGGTTCAAGGCAGAGGTTACGACAGCATCTTCTATACGATCAGTCCAGATCGATCGAGAAGGCTATGATGGATCTGAAGCGGTTTTATAGCTGTGTTAAAGTTGTTAACAACCAATTTTAAGGAGTGATGGTAGTTCTATTTCTTTATTATTGAACCCATCGACCCTAAAGTAGAAATCTTCGGTATGTTAATAAAACCTTCCTTAGACTTTAGTTAAGTAAGATCACTGTTGGGTGGTTGTGTAACCATACCATTGTTTTATTTATTTCTTCCACCTATGAAATCTTCAGTTTTACTCTTTTTATTATTTAAAAAAAAGCAGATGCATATGGTTTTCCTTCACGACAATCTCTCTCTCATAATCACGCAATCAGACGGCGATTTCAGATTTTAGTTCGTTTAGTTTTGCTTCGTTCGCTTTTGCTTCATACAACGATTTCCAATCTAGGTGTAGATATTCGATTTTGGTTTGTTTGGCGTAGCCGACAATTTCAATTCTGGTTCGTCGGTGTAAATGACGTTTGGCACTTAGATTTTTTGTATCTACAACCCATTTAGCCCTTCGATTTGATTAATGTTTTTTAAGGTAACATAGTCACTATTGTTCATGCAAGGTCAACCATGTTACCAAATAATCAAAATCCGCTTTAAACAGGATAAACCGTCATAAACCGATCTAAAGAAACGAGATCTGATAAGCCCTAAAAAGGCATTTTAATTAACACCTTAAAAAGCCCATTAGATATCTAATGTAATTTTGTATAAAATCTTTAATTAAAGGTGGAAATTTTAACCACTTACCTCTAAATATGTTTCTTTTGTTTGTGTGAGGGTAAAACATGCTCATGGATATCAAGTAGTTTTCGAAGCCAACTCCTATGTATCATGCATGTAGGAATGCCAAGTTGAATGGGGTTCACAATGCCACATTTTTCACCAGGTCCCAATAGTATCCCAATAGTATCGGTGAATGTTTGGTTCCATTTTCTATTACATAAAAGAAGAAAATTAAAAAAAAAATATCTTCATAATCTCAAGGTTTATGTCAAACTACTAATACTTGACAACAACGACAAACCTACAAACAAAACAACTAATGTGCTTTATAAAGAGATTTTCAAAGAATTGTGATTGTTGCATATTCATGTATTTCAATTTGTCGTTGTACTCTAATATATTTGTTTGTATTATAATGTGTATAAAATCATAATATTTTCGTCGATGCTGATAATGAAGATATTTTCTTTTACTAACCCGTGAAATTCACGGGTTTTTAAACTAGTATCTATAATCTATAATCTATAATCTATAATCTATAATACTATATAAAGGAAATCTAATGTACAATATTGTAATTTTACTACGTGTATAAATTTGAAAGCATCATGTACAAGAAGGAACAAGCCAATTTAGAGGGGACAAAGTGGCACATTTCCAAAACTTTTAAGACGTCTGGGGGTAATATAGAGATTTCATCCTACATTCATGTCACTAATCAATCTCACCACCTCCTAAATCCCTAAAGAACCAGATGATCGGTCCATCCCTTTTTCATGAACCTTCAATCGCTCGTACGGTGAAGATTGTGGATGATAGCAACGCAGACGGTCTGAACAGGTTCTGGTTATTGGGGTTGGAGTATGACGGCCGAGTTATTGGATTGGATTAGCCGATTGATTTTGTAAACAACGCCGGATGAGAGAAGATATGCACCGGTAAGCGGCTTCAACTTCGTGTTGTTTAGTTAATCAAGTTCTAAAACTTTTGTATTTTGAAATTAGAAAACGGGTTTGAGTACTAATCCGTTAATTTTGTTTGCGTTGTTAATTAGAAGTTGAATGATAATCATGTCGTGAATCCCTTTAAGATCACTTTACAGAAACATATTATTATTTGCACGATCCCTTTCTAGCTAATTTTTTAATTTGGCCAATTTTATATAAAGCACGGTCCAAATCAACTCAACTATGAGTAATGGGGATTGTTTTGTTTCATATTTTTAACTTGTTTTATTTAATTAATACAATGTATATTACAGGTATGGATCAACAAAATGTGGTCTTAGGCAACTTCAGTCTTCATGAAGTAAGCCTTATGTTTTGTGTATGTTCATCAATTCATCTTCTTCTGTTATTGTTATTGTGAATTTGTTAGGGTTTGGTTGAGGATTTTACTCTAGGACCTTTTTTTCTATATACCTTTTAGATCAAGCAGGTCCACCATATCTATCTGATATTATTAGGCTTATGTAGTATACCACTTTTATGCATGTGAGAAAAAGCCAATTTTAGGTATTCTGTAGGTGTATGGGGAGTCCTTTTTCTTAAACACAAATGGATTATGTGGATACCTGAATTGCCTTTATATGTAAGTAAGAATGCTACAAAAATGATCAAATCTGGGTTTATAACTTCATATAATTTCTAATTGATCCTCAAAAGCGATCGCGAAATTCCTCTTAGCTTGCAAAATTACTGCCATCAAGTAATACGACATAAACGTTTGTCAATATGGGCATTTAGTATCAACTTAACTACTTTTTTATTTTGAGAATCTAGCTATTCTTCAACCTGTTGGTAATCGAACATACGAATCACAGGTTTGAATATAAAAGAATTGAGAATCGAGAATAAGAAACTTGCTTGTATTGAATGAAAAGTGATGATTACAATTGACATACATGAACCCTATATATACTATACGAATAGATGCGATTGAACAGTTGCGTCTCCTCATGAATCGATGTGCCTCTTGCTTGAAACGTTGTGTCTGTTGCTTCCTGTTTTGTTGGCGCCGATCTGAAGGGGTGTGTCCCCAGGAGAGGTCGTTCCATCCAATATGTAGGTTTTAATCTTTCACTTTGTCGCATCCGGTCCTCACACTTACTAACTAATCTAATTATAACATAAACTAACTATCTACTAATTACAGAACGACCCCTATACCTATATTTAGTTTAAAACACCAATACTCCCCCGTAAACTAAATATAGTTTAACAAAGGTCTTCAACTTGCTTGAGTTGCAGTAGCATTGGTTCTTCTTCCAATGCGAGATTGGCTTCTTGTTGCGTGTCTTTCTCCTTTTCCTTCCACTTGGTGCAATCTCTTGCAAAATGACCAAGTTCTCCACAATCATAACATCTGAACTTGCTCATGTCTTGGTTTCTTGGACTCATATCTTTTCCATGTCCTCTTCCTCCTTTGAAAGATCCTTGTCCTTGACTTTTGCCATGGTTTTGAACACCACGACCCTTTCCATGATGCAAACTTTCAAACTGATTATGTGTATTTGCCATCATGAGTCCTCCTTGATTATTATCTTCTTGCTTGTCTTGACTTTTGAGACGTTCTTCAAAAGCTATTATTCTTCCCACTGCTTCTTCAAATGGCATTTTGTCTATTTCTGAATATTGTTCGATATTTGCCACGATGGGTAGGAACTTCTTCGGAACGGAGATGAGTAACTTCCTTACGAGTTTCTTGTCTTTGATAGTGGTACCGAGAGTTTTAAATTTGGCTTTTATACCACTCAACTTGCTTGCGAAACTACTTACTGTTTCGTTCTCATCCATCTTTAAGACTTCTAGTTCGCTCCTCAAAGTTTGTAGACGTGCTTTCTGAACCATATCTGCTCCGAGATAACGAACTTTGATTGCATCCCATACTTCCTTTGCTTTTTCGTGTTGTGCAACTTGCATCAAAACATCTTCCGGTAGTGTTTGGAAGATAATTGCTTTCGTTGTGTGCGCCTTCTTTTCATTTATCCCTTCCGTTGAAGCAACTGTTTCCCAAAGACTATATGCCTTCAAGATAGTTTCCATCATAACTGCCCATTGGGTATAATTCGCCTCTTTCAATTTTGGGCACTGAAGAGATACATTCCCTTGCTCGTGGAGTGACGTTGATGCACTTCCTTCTTTTTCTGTCATGCCTCTTTTCTTTCTCGCCTTGCTTTTCTTGCCTATCTTGCTTGTGATCGGATGATCCTTTTTTTTGACCGCGTAGATCAAATTTCTTACGTAGTACTTGCGTCTGGCCAACTTGCTAACCAGGTTCTTGCGTTTCTGACCGACTTGCTAATCAGATTTTTATGTGCCCTGACCCACTTGCTAATCAGGTTCTGACCGACTTGCTGATCAAATTCTTGCTAACTTGCTATTGCGAGTGATAAAAAAATATCCAACCAACTTGCTAATTGGACTTAATTTAATCGACCCGCTGTACTTGCTTTTTCTTGCTTTGACCAAGAATGGTCGTTTTCTTGCTTGACTGAATCGTGAAGATTCGACGTGCTACTTGCTATTTTGAACTAAACGATCCGGAACTTGCTATTTGAACCAAGAATCGGTTTGACTTGCTAGAACCGATACGGGTTCGATTTCTTGCTATACGTATCGTTTATGATTCGAAAATTGACTTGCTTACTTTAAAAACATGCTAATGATCCCCTTTTCAACGTACAAAAAACTTGATTTTCTTTTGAAATATAAAACTTTACTTCTTTCTAAAAAAAACATGAACTGATGATGGGAACCAATTACCTTCCTTTCAATACTAAAATAAGGTTTTTCTAAATTCCTTGAAAAATGAAAAACAAACAGAATGTTGTTTGACTTTTGCCTTTAATCTCGAAGTATGTAAATAAAGAATTCAAACTTCAATCTTGAGAAGAATAAAGCCTAACCAACAAACGTACTTTGAAAATTGATTCCTTTCTTGCGGTTCGATTAAATCAAAAGAAAAAAAAACACTTACGAAATCGAAACACGTCGCCCGGTTCTCTGATTCAAACGACAAACCTCGATTATCGTTTCTTGCTCGTAATCTTGCACTGAGATTTTTCTTTCTTGCTTCCTGGATCGATTAACGTGGTGCTCTGATACCACTGTTGGTAATCGAACATACGAATCACAGGTTTGAATATAAAAGAATTGAGAATCGAGAATAATAAACTTGCTTGTATTGAATGAAAAGTGATGATTACAATTGACATACATGAACCCTATATATACTATACGAATAGATGCGATTGAACAGTTGCGTCTCCTCATGAATCGATGTGCCTCTTGCTTGAAACGTTGTGTCTGTTGCTTCCTGTTTTGTTGGCGCCGATCTGAAGGGGTGTGTCCCCACGAGATGTCGTTCCATCCAATATGTAGGTTTTAATCTTTCACTTTGTCGCATCCGGTCCTCGCACTTACTAGCTAATCGAATTATAACATAAACTAACTATCTACTAATTACAGAACGACCCCTATACCTATATTTAGTTTAAAACACCAATACAACCTATGTGAAGAGGAGCCTGAAATTTGCTTCCAATGTTGGAATTTATGCTTGCTAAGTTATGCTATAAACTTATTAGCAAGTTTGTTCTTGAGGGGGGTACGCGTCCTAAAAGAGTGAAAAGATGACACGTGGCCATGATGGCATAATGGGTCTTGCCAAAGCTCTCATCCCCTAACTAAGCTTTTCAGGAGCATGGTTTGATATTGGAATGTCATTTTGGAACGATGGTTTTTAGTACAACTTGTAGAATGTGCTAAAGGGATTAATTTCACTTGTATGTGCAGGTACTATCATGTGACGGTGAACATAGGGAATCCACCGAAACCTTATTGGCTGGACATTGACAGTGGCAGTGATCTCACTTGGCTTCAATGTGATGTACCATGTGTCAAATGCCTCCCGGTAATTCTATATTTTAATTAGTATTAAGTTGATTCGTTTGTTTTTATTGACTAACTTAACTCAAATAAAAGAATTCATGAATTTGGGTAAAACCCATCAATATTTGAAGTGCTCACATAGTGATGGCCAAATAGACAAAATAAATAGCAAAGATAAGTCATATAGTATATGCATAATAAGCCGCTTAAACCATAAAGTTTGTTTTGTTCATTTGTATAAAAACCATAAATATTATTATTCAAAGTATTCAGATGGCGCGCAAACGTTTAACATTGAAAACAGCAATCAAACTTTTTTTTTTTTTTAAATATTGTAGGCACCTCACAGGCCTTATAAGCCTAACAAAGTTTGTTTTGTTCATTTCTCTAAGATGGCAATGTTGGATCAGTTCTGTTTAAATGTAATGGAAAACATGAATAATACCTGTTACAGCAGACAGGTCAGCAGAGAATCCAGTCAGAGATGCAGCCATTGAGTTCGACATGATTGTCAGGATGATCTGGTTCCTCCTTAGGGTGTAAGTTATGATGGTGATGAAACCGAAATTAGGGTAATTTCGGTTAGGGGAGAGAGTGACGAAATTGATGTTGTTATGAGGGTTTGATTGTGTAATGTGTGTAACTGTGTAACCCTTTAACTCTCTAATAAGCCCCTTATTTATACACCCAAGAGGAAACCCAATTAGTTAATAAGGGTAATATGGTCCATCAACAATTACCAACTAATTATTAATAGGTTAATAAATATATTTTGATCTAATATAATATAAATGATTATATAGGCTACAAGATTAAATATTACATTTATATATTTAATCTCACATTCTTCCACTTAGCCAAGTAATCATTTATCATGAGTATTAGGTAAGCCTGGCCAGGAGTTAACACTCATTTTAGCTTTAAACCAAGAACTATAGCAGAGAAATACAGCCGTTGAATCATCATTCGACTCAGGACCCCCATTAGTCATACTATAGCCTCAATTTAAAACCTAATAGTTACGATCAAAATATGTATAAGCCCTTTAGCGTCTGATTTGTATTTATATTTGTCTATATGTCATTACACCGGCAGAACATATGCTAGAGACATACAAAATCAAACTGAGGAAATTTTATTAATTAAAACATAAGCTAGTACAATATGCCATTAAACAAGGTCTTTAGTAAGTCCCATATTCGATACATGTTCTTCGAAAACTTTAGGTGGGAGACCTTTAGTCATCGGATCCGCTAGCATATCTTTAGTACTAATATACTCAATACAAAGATTATTTTCCTCAACTCGTTCACGTACGAACAAGTATTTTGTATCGAGATATAAACCAGCTCCAGTCGAACTGTTACTGTTCGAGAAACTAACGGCAGCTGAGTTATCACAGTAAAGCTTCAATGGTCTAGAAATGGAATTAACAATTTTGAGTCCAGTGATCAGATTTCTAAGCAACATTCCATGACAGGTTGCGTTGTAAACAGCAATGTATTCTGCCATCATTGTGGAAGTTGTAGTTAACTGTTGTTTATGACTCTTCCATGAGATAGGTCCGCCTGCTAACATAAAGATGTAGCCCGAAGTGGATTTCTTGTCATCTTTGCACTTGGCAAAGTCAGAATCAGAATAACCTACCACTTCTAAGTGATCACTTCTTCTATAAGTCAGTTTATAGTCTTTCGTCCCTTGCAGATATCTGAGGACCTTCTTAGCTGCTTTCCAGTGATCTAGGCCAGGATTAGTCTGATAACGGCCTAGCATTCCAGCAATATAAGCGATATCTGGGCGAGTACAGACTTGAGCATACATCAGGCTCCCGACTACTGACGCGTAAGGTATCTGGCTCATTTGCTCCTTTTCAACCTCTGTTGTCGGACACTGGAATGAACCGAAAACATCTCCCTTAACTACTGGAGCGACGGAGGGTTTGCACTGTTGCATGTTGTAGCGTGTAAGGACACGATCTATGTAAGTCTTTTGAGACAATCCTAAGATCCCTTTGTGTCTATCTCGGTGAATTTCGATGCCAATGACGTAAGAAGCATCTCCGAGATCCTTCATGTCGAAGTTATGCGAGAGTAACCGCTTCGACTCATGCAACATGTCTAAACTATTACTTGCCAATAGAATATCATCTACGTAAAGGACAAGTATAGTAAAATTACTCCCACTCATCTTGAGGTAGGTGCATTGATCCACTTGATTCTTCATAAAACCGTGCCTCTTCATGACTTCATCAAACTTGAGGTACCATTGACGTGATGCTTGTTTTAACCCATAAATGGATTTCTTCAACTTACAGACTAGATGCTCCTGACCTTCAGGTTTAAAGCCTTCAGGTTGTTTCATGTAAACATCTTCGTCTAAGTCTCCGTTAAGGAAAGCAGTTTTGACGTCCATCTGATGTAGCTCTAAATCAAAATGAGCTACTAGAGCCATAACGATCCTTAATGAATCTTTACGAGAGACAGGTGAAAACGTCTCTTGATAATCAATTCCCTCTTTCTGAGTGTAGCCCTTTGCAACCAATCTCGCTTTGTAGCGTTTAACGTTCCCATTCGGATCTAGTTTTGTTTTGAACACCCATTTACAACCTACAGGTTTGACACCGTTGGGTAATTCTACCAAATCCCAAACGTCATTTTTCTTTATGGATTCAAGCTCATCAATCATAGCTTTGTTCCATTCAGAAGACTGATCACTGCTAATGGCTTCATTATAAGAGATAGGATCATTGAGCTTTCCAGCATCCATTTCAGTCAGGTATGTAATATAATCATCCCAATTAGTAGGCCGTTTTTGCCTAGATGACCTCCTGAGCTGATTTTCGGGTTGAGCGTTGTCTTGGTTTTGAGCGTTTGATGTGCCTTCGTTATGAGGTATGATGAGTTCTGGTTGTGGAGATGGAGTTTGTGCAGTGGCTTCAGGTGCAGTTGCATGGGGTACAAGAGGAGTAAACGGAGTAATGGTAAGCGACGAGTCTCTCCCCCCCGCGTCTTGTACTTCTTGCAATTCTTCGTAAGGGTTAGTACTGCTCCCACTGACCTTGAAATCCTCCAGGAACGCAGCACGCTTGGTTTCAACAATACGGGTGACATGGGAAGGACAATAGAAACGATAACCCTTTGAATGATCAGGATACCCGATAAAGAAACAGGTAACTATTTTAGGGTCAAGTTTCCTTAGGAAAGGATTGTAAAGTTTTGCTTCGGCAATGCAGTCCCATACTTTCATATATTTAAGACTCGGTTTCCTTCCTGTCCAAAGTTCATAAGGAGTTTTAGGGACAGACTTAGAAGGAACTCTATTGAGTATATGAACAGCTGCTTTTAACGCTTCAGTCCAGAGGAATAATGGTAAATTAGTGTTGGCTAACATACTGCGCACCATGTTCATAAGGGTACGATTTCTTCGTTCAGCGACACCATTCTGCTGAGGTGTACCAGGCATGGTGTATTGGTTCACAATCCCCTGGCCCTTACAAAACTCATAAAATGGACCAGGAGCTTGACCCACATCAGTATGTCTTCCATAATATTCACCGCCTCTGTCTGATCTCACAACTTTAATCTGACGATCTAATTGCTTTTCAACTTCAGCTTTATAATCTTTAAAAGTTGTAAGAGATTCAGACTTTTCCTTTATAAGATACAAGTACATGTAACGAGAATAATCATCAATGAAAGTGATAAATGAAGTATGTCCTGTGATGCCAGCGATTTGATAGGGACCACTAATGTCAGTGTGAATGAGTTCTAATAAATTAGAGCTCCTAGTGGCACCTTTCTTATTCGCTGATGTCATTTTGCCTTTAAGACATTTGACACATGTTCCAAAATCAGTGAAATCGAGAGGAGGTAAGACTTCATCCTTTACGAGACGATTTAATCGTTCTCTTGAGATGTGGCCTAAACGTTGATGCCACAACATAGATGAAGTCTCTAAGTCTCGAATTTGTTTCTTTTCCATCTTTGTGAGTGATTCATTAATATTATATGACAACAAAGATTTGGAAAAATTATCATCTAGTTCTAATCTATAGAGACCACCATCCAGAATGCCAGTACCATAAACAACGGAATCATAGAGAATAGAGAGTTTGCGATGACCATGAGAAACGACAAAACCGTCCATGTCTAACTTTGGTCCTGATACAAGGTTCCGAGTTACCTCAGGAACATATAAGGTATCATAAAGTTTAATACATAAACCAGTTTTCAAAAATAATTGTAATGTTCCTATGGCCTTCACTTCTAATTCCCGATCATCCCCAACTTTAAGTGTTCTTTGGTTTCTTCCCAGCTTCCGGATTGTAAGGAATCCCTGAAGTGAATTGGTAACATGAACCATAGAACCAGAATCAAACCACCAAGAATTAGCAGGAACATTTAAATTAAAGGACTCAAGTATCATGAAAAAATCGTTACCTTTCTTAGCCAGCCACTCCTTAAAGTCAGGGCATTCCTTTTGCTTATGTCCTGTTTTCTTACAGAACTTGCAATAAGGTTTGCCTAAGGAATTCTTAGAGCTGGAAGGTGTACTTGTATTAGGATTTGGATTTGGCTTTTGAACCTTAGAAGCATCCTTTCTTGGATAAGAGTTCTTCCTCTTCTTTGAGCTGGAAGTGGTGAAGTTTGCAACATCAGTAGTGCGATCCATCTTCATACGCTCTTCCTCCTGCACGCACATAGCGATCAGCTCACTCATCGTCCATTTGTCCTTCTGAGTGTTGTAATTGATCTTGAATGCTTCATAGGACGAAGGAAGCGAAGTGATGATGAAGTGAACAAGAAAACCATCACTGATTTCCATCTCAAGGCCCTTCAGCTTATTGGCCATGTCATGCATCATCATGATGTGTTCGCGAATGCCGCTCCTCCCATCATATTTAGTTGTCACCAGCTTGAGGATAAGAGTACCGGCGTGTGCTTTTGATGTTCCCTTGACATGATCCTCCACAGAAGCCAAATAGGTTTTAGCATCTTCAGAATCAGGAATGGCCCCTCTGATTGAGTTATGAATGGACTGCTTCATGAACATGAGAGACATGCGGTTGCACATAGTCCATTTATCATGGACTATCTGCTCAGCAGCAGTACTTGTAGCGGTAAGGTCCGCTGGCTTATTCTCTCTCAAAGCATAATCAAAGTCTAGCAATCCTAGAGTAAGCATGAGGGCATCCTTCCATTCAGCAAAGTTATCACCAGTCAAAGGTGGAATCCCGCAATTGGGTGCTGATAGTGGAAATAAGATGAGCAAGTTATGATACAAAAGAAGAAGTCCTAATGTGATCTAATGGGCATGGTTATACTAAGGCAGACAAATCAGCTTTGGCCAGAAGTGTAATCATTTAAGTATGTGTGCAAAGTAATTGTGACAAATCAGCTTTGGCCAGAAATGAGACAATCACTTTAATTATGCACTTGTCAAGTTATGCTAAACATAAATGAATTAAATCAGCTTTGGCCAGAATTAAGACATTTCAGGTTTGTAATGCATACTTAACATAGCTTTCATAATACTTGAACAATAAATAGATGTATTAAATCAGCTTTGGCCAGAATTAATACATCAGAAGCTCATTCAAGTAAAGCTATTTTGGTTTTGTAAAAAAAAATTATCTGATTCTGATAAATTAATTTAGTGTTAACAAAACCAAGTATTTAATAGCAAACCACCTGTTAGCGCGGATCGAACTCCGCGGTGAGTTCGCTGTTAGGTCACATTAAACAGCTAAAGTAATGAGGTTTCGAGTCTTGTGCGATCAGTAATGCTCAAGTGTTGTGCGATTAGTGAGGCCCAAGACTTGTGCGATCAGTAAGGACTTGTGCGATCGGTGAGGCCTTGTGCGATCAGTGAGGCCCAAATAATTTGTGCGATCAGTAAGGCCCAAATAATTTGTGCGATCAGTAAGGCCCAAATAATTTGTGTGATCAGTAATGCCTTGTGCGATCCACAAGTCTTGTGCGATCCACAAGTCTTGTGCGATCCACACATCTTGTGCGATTTCCCTTGTGCGATCAGACCTTCTTTTTTTTTTTTTTTTTTTTTTTTGAGATCTGATCTTGTGCGAATGTCTTGTGCGATCAGATCATATCTGATCTTGTGCGACTGTTAAGGGACTTGTGCGATTATAATTTCGAAACCACTATTAATGCTGTTCATTGTGATAATTAACTGAAAATCGAAATTTGAGGGATTGTGGGATAGTGTTTCCTATTTTATTTCTGATCTAATCTTATCAAAAGATTTCGAAAATAATAACTGAAAATCCATTAACAGTTTTCGAAAACTTAATAGATAAAATTAAGATCAAAATCATTAAAACACTCACTAATCCAAATTAGATTCCAAAATTTATGGAATTTTTCGAATTTTCTTAGAACATTATGATGAACCCTAAAAATAAAAACACAATCTGGAAATCCGAAACCTGATTTTAATGGTTTTGTAATGGATTTCGTGACAATAAGTTTAATCCTTTATAATTTCGAGTCGGTTTATCAATTAGCAGTTTCCGAAAACAGGGATTTCGGTCACAAACAACTCGAAAACAGTTTTTGATTTTTCAAGGCTTTAACAATTTTTTTTTCCAGAATTTTTGATCCCAGAATAATGGATACAAAACAGAATTGGTTTATCAACATATGCTCTGATACCACATGTTGGATCAGTTCTGTTTAAATGTAATGCAAAACATGAATAATACCTGCTACAGCAGACAGGCCAGCAGAGAATCCAGTCAGAGATGCAGCCATTGAGTTCGACATGATTGTCAGGATGATCTGGTTCCTCCTTAGGGTGTAAGTTATGATGGTGATGAAACCGAAATTAGGGTAATTTCGGTTAGGGGAGAGAGTGACGAAATTGATGTTGTTATGAGGGTTTGATTGTGTAATGTGTGTAACTGTGTAACCCTTTAACTCTCTAATAAGCCCCTTATTTATACACCCAAGAGGATACCCAATTAGTTAATAAGGGTAATATGGTCCATCAACAATTACCAACTAATTATTAATAGGTTAATAAATATATTTTGATCTAATATAATATAAATGATTATATAGGCTACAAGATTAAATATTACATTTATATATTTAATCTCACAGGCAACACGTTCGGAAAAATGACTCTGGCAGGATGCTGAAGAAGACAATCCCAGGAACATGGCTTGATATTGTGAAGATTGAAAGGGGCGGAGGGAGGGTATAGCGATTACATGGAGTTGGAGAAAAAAAGAAACTCTCAGACGGGGAATGGGTCAAAACCGTACAAAAATTACCCGTTCGACCTGTTACCCAATTACATATTAATAGGTATGCTTGTGGTCAGCAAGTGAAAATTTACTTGTAGATTGTAACGCGTGGTCGCTAATGGGTCAAACAAAACAAACGGGCTTAAAAGGGGTGGGACTAACGGGACCGCAAGTATACTTTGTGTTGGATATCGAGCAACAGAAAAATAAAAAAAAACATCGGAGGTTTTTTTTGAGAGCAACCCTTGCTTCGACTCTGATCTGATAGAGTACACAACGGTCTTCCATGATCATCACTTGTTTTTTCCCATTCTTAAATTCTTTTTTTTTCATATGCTCTGAGTCTGCTTATAGATTCTTCAAAGGGCATGTTCTCTAAATCTGTGAAGTGCTCAATAGAGGCAATAATAGGTAAAACAAAGTTTAGGAGCAGATCCAAGATATTTTCTAACAAGTTTGGTGTCTTCAAACGTAGCCCCAAGGCTGTTTGCGCTCGAGACCAGATCGATTAAGCGTCCAGCAAAGTCTTCGATAGCTTCTCCATCTTTCATCTTCATATCTTCGAATTCTGATTGTAAAGTTTGAAGGCGTGTGGCGTGCAGCTTGTTCAACACCCATGTAACGTACTTTGAGCGCGTCCCAGATCATGTTTTTTGATATATTTGAGTGTCTAGAATCTAACTTTGATGTTTTTGCAGCATCTTTGAAATCCTGGGACAACTCATTGGATCTTGTTAATGTTCTTAAACATGAGATTAAGGACAAGCAGTTAAGCTTTAGAGGCAAAAGGGTGCTTAAGGTATATTATGTTTTTTTGGTAACCCATAACATGTTCGCTTCGTTTGCAGCTCTATGTACATGTAAATAAGTTTGATTTTTCCAAGCGGTTTAACTTTTTAAACTATTATGGCAACAGGAAGTATGCATACCCGAGACAGTGGCAATGGCTGCGGTTCAAGTAGTGATGTCGTGTTCACTTCTCTACTATGCCGTTAATGCACCAGGGGTGATATACATTGTCTCAGTTGTGATGGGATCATGTTACGGGGCCCATTGGGCCATTGTGCCATCTGCTGTGTTAGAACTATTCGGGCTAAAGAGTTTTGGTGCGTTGTATAACTTTCTTACACTTGCTAGCCCGGCTGGTTCACTAATCTTCTCAGGTGTCATTGTTAACGCCATTTATGACTATGAAGCCAAGATTCAAAGGGCTACAAACCTTAACACGCTCACAGATGGCGAAGCACTGACGTGCTATGGAACCATATGCTATTCCATCACTTGCGGAATCTTGTCAGTTCTTTGTCTCATGGCATTTGTCTTGAGTATGATTGTGGTGTATAGGACTAAGAGAGTCTATGCAAAACTTTACGGGAATTCTTGAAGTTAGATCGCGCTCTTGGACTATACCGTGGTTGTATCATGTGTGTTAGGCTCATAGATTTAAGGTTTGGTAAAGATGGAGCCATTTAGAGTATTGATTATTTGGTATACTGCTAAATTCTGTTTTTTTTTTGGTTGTGCTGCAAATTTAGTACAGCATGCAAGTTTTATTTCTAGAATGGACAATATGTACCACTTATGCGTTTTGTGATGGATGTTATATACAGATGGTGTTTTGTTGAGATTGGTTCTTCTTTATGGGAAATGATAAATTAGAATTCATGGTTGAACATTGCCAAACTCAGGTTAAACTCGAAATTCGACTTGAGATCTAAGCCTTTAACTTCAAGCTCAGTCATGATAAAGTTATCAATACTTTTGAGTTCTCTACTCGGTTATCATCATTATATATTTCACTCTTACACTTGTTTATCATGATCGACGCTTTCAGGCTCTGTTAAATTATGATTTTCATTATCGGCTATTATTTATGTGTTTGTTGTCAACGTTAATGTATGTACGCTGGTGCATGTTAACGTTCAATCGACGCTATCGGTGCATTTTTGCTGTGGAGTTCTACTTAAGTAACTTGATAGGCTAGAAGCGACCCGTTTGGAACTGAGGGCACTAAATAACTTGGATTTAATAACTTAGGGCACTAAATAACTTGGATTTAATAACTGAGGGCACTATATATTGACTGGAAAGGGATTTGCGGCCGTGTATTGTCGACACCGCTGCAACGTGCGGGTTCCCCACTAGTTAATATATAACAAAAACCCCAAGCAACTATAAACCCCTCTTTTTATATCATTGTGGCATATGTTACATGTATCAAAAGATATATGATACATCATTAGATATGGTATCCTTAATCACACATTTACGCTTAGAAAATACAATACTTTATTACATTTGATTCATGTATATGCTTATATTTAACAATCATCTCATCACGTAGCACTGAAACCGATGAACCTGAAACGGAAGCCACCATGAAAACCGTCAGACACTACACAGCATCATTGCCTTAATTCATGTCGCAAATAATACACATAATTTTTTGAGAAACATCTTTCATTGTAGGTCTTATTTCAGGGTTCGAATTAATGCATTTAGTGGCTAGAATCAATAATGACGTTAAAACTTCTTTGATTTCCGGTAGTGGAGCGAGAAGACGATGATCCACCAAATCTGTGAGTTTGATCTCTTTGGTTGTTGTAGATGCTAGAGAAGTAATGATATCACCTGGGTGCTGTCCTTTGACGATTTCCAATACCATAACGCCGAAACTATAAACATCACACTTTTCTGTTGCCTTCATTGTGTAAGCGAGTTCTGAAAAAAGTACATTAATTAACATGATGTATTCCGTTTAGTTTATAGAGATGAGGAGATAATTTGTAATTATGGACTAAAAATATGTTACCTGGCGCAAGGTATCCAAATGTTCCCGCAATACTACTCCAATTCGAAGAATTTGGATTCAAAATTTTGGATGTACCAAAATCGGAAACACAAGCTTCGTACTCAGAATCAAGCAAAATATTTTTGCTTGATATGTCACGATGAATGATAGGGGGTGAACAATCATGATGCATATACGATAAAGCGTATTCCAATCCAAATTTTGAGCACTTTCATGGCTCAAAATATCCGCCAGACTACCCCCGTCGAGATAATCATAAACCAAAAATGAGATTTGAGAATGGGAACAGTAGCCAAGTAGTTTGATGATGTTTCTATGTCGTATTCTAGTCAATGCCCTAATCTCGTTTAGAAATTCATTGTGATTGATCACCTCAGAAGACGAGTGAAGTCTCTTTACAGCAACTGTATCACCAGATGACAACTTCACTTTGTACACACTTCCACACCCTCCCATTCCGATGCAATATGCTTCGTTAAACTCCTCGGTTTGGTTTAGAATTTCTTTGTATGTCTCTCTTCCATCGAACGTCGAAATTGAAAAGAAATTCTTCCCTTGTTTATGTTGGCTCACAAGCTGTGTCGATGGTAGACTCTTTGAACCATGACTATAGAAAATGAACATTCCCATCAGAACGCCAAGTAGAAGGGCTCCAAGAAGTGGAAGGGAAATGACTAGTGCGAGTTTGTGATTCCGATTTGGCGCCGGGCTTTCTGATTCACATTGTTTCAATCCATTTCCACACAAATCTTCATTCCCTTGCAGTGCTTGTATTGAAAGATTCATAAAGACTTTGCTTTTGGGGAGGGGACCTCGTAAGTGATTATATGAAAGATCAATGTTCAACAACGAATTCATTGATTCAAAAGTCTTAGGAATATACCCAGTAAGTTCGTTATGACTTAAATCAAGGTCAGACAACTGAATCAATTTACTTAACTGGACAGGAATTTCGCCATTCAATTCATTGTTGCTCATGTTTAGAGAAAAGAGTTTGGAGCAAAGAGAAAGGGAAGATGGAATGGACCCAATCAACTTATTCATGGACAGATCAAGAATCAAGAGTTCAGCTAGTGATCCTAGATCTTGTGGCAAGACACCAGAAAGTTTATTGTTGCTTAAAACAAGCTTTTCCATGCGAGTCATCTTTCCAAATTCTTTTGGTATCTCTCCATCCAAACCATTGAACGAAAGATTAAGAATTCCCAACTGAATCGAGTTTCCAAGGGAAGGAGGTATGTTACCTCGGATTCGATTCCCTCCCATCTGAATTGTCGTTAGGTTTCTGCACATACTCCAGTTGTCTGAGATTTCCCCGTAAATCTGGTTATCATTGAGATTGATGTAATTGAGGTATGGATAGATACCGAAGCTCTTTGAAACATCTCCCGTGATCTGGTTTTTATCAAAAGAGACTCGTGATAAGCTCGAGCAGTTGTACAAGCTCTTAGGAATTCGACCTGTTAGTTGATTATTACCAGCGTGAAGTTTTATAAGCTTCCTTCCGTTGCAGATTTCATCAGGCAAACTACCAGATAGATTGTTGTTGGTGATTATAAATCTAACCAGCTTAAGCTTTCCTAATTCCTGTGGAATAGGACCAGAAAGTTGATTGTCTCCAAGATCCAATTTTTCCAGGGTTTGTAGGTTACCAAATGAACATGGAATGGAACCATTGAGTTCATTGAATGATAAAAAGAGATTTAAAAGGGATGTCAGGTTTCCTAACTCTTGTGGGATAGGACCGGAAAGTTTGTTAGAGTAGAGACTAATATGAAGAAGGGATTTAAGTTCACCTAGAGAGGCAGGAATCGGACCAGTGAGATTGTTCGATTGTAGCTCCACCCTTTTGAGGGAAGTCATCTTACCTATTTCTCTAGGGATTGATCCATTCAATTGATTCTGGTATAGACTTAAGATGGTTAGATGTTTTAGATTGACCAAAGTTTCAGGGATAAATCCAGTTAGATGGTTATTGTTCATGTGAAGCTCCTCCAGATGATAAAGATTTCCAAATTCATGAGGAATTGAACCAGAAATACTGTTACGATTCAGAAAAACATGACGTAAATTCAATAACTGACCGAAAGAGGTTGGAATTGAATCAGAAATTTTGTTAAGTTCCAGATAAACATACTGCAAATGCAATAACTGACCGAAACAGTTTGGAATTGGACCGTGAAGATTGTTATAACCCAAATTAAGCATAGCAAGTTGTCTCATTTGACATACAGCTTGCGGAATAGAACCATTCAACTGATTGCGAGCCAAATGGAGGGTGGCAAGACTTCTCAGTTTGCCAATCTCTGGTGGGATTAATCCAGTGAATTGATTACGGGAGAAATCAAGATAAACAAGCTTTGACAGGTGACGGATATCAGATGGGATAATCCCAGAAAAGTTGTTTAAATTAAGATCTAAATATGCAAGATTCGGGAATGAGGAGAAGCACAAGTGATCGAGCGTACCAATTAAACCGGATGAGGAAAGGTTCAATCTGTTTATGCTGCCATTTTCATTACATGAAACACCAATCCAGTTGCATGGAGACACTGTTTTATCATCAGAAAAGTTGAGTGTAAGATCATTTGTCCATGAAGGGAGAAGGAAGCTCGTATTTTGGTTATGGAGAGTTGCTTTCCAATTTAGGAGAGCATCGACTTCATTTGAAGAACCAACAACGTTTAAGGTATACGAAACAGTAAATGTAGCAAGTAAGATGATTGAAAGGGAAAGAGGTGCCATTCTTTGTGTTTATGGTTGTCTACGAGATAGTTTCCATGCTCTAGTTTATATATATTGCTTTTGAAGACTTGGTCATATCCTAATCTTCCACAAACATAATTTTCCAGGTTGGACTAAATGAAGGAAGACTTACTATATATCTTAGTCTCCTGTGGACTGAAGACAATTAATTCTGAAGTCAAGAATGAAATGAAAGAACCTGTATAATCTACATAGAGTTGATTTGTCAACAAATTTTTAAAGTTTTATATCAAGTTATTATACAAACAACAATTCGTATATAAGGAATGTGAGGTGAGTCCAATGTTCCTTGAACTGTGGAAATTTACAAAATCTAATGAAGCAAAACTGCAACCTTCTTAGGAAACACATTTTATTAGGAAACACATACAGATGTTAATTTGAAGCATCAAAAAAGTACCAGGTTTCATTAGGAAACACATTTTATTAGGGAATACATGCTTTTCACGTATAAAAGAGGGTCGCCTCATCCTTACAACTAGGAAGTGACCAATTAAAAATACAATATATACCTTTTATGATGGTTATTGTGATTTTATCTAATATACGTTGAAGTACTACTTTGACTAATACGTCAAATATAGGCCTCAATCATCGGTGGGTGCATGCAAGACTTACTATACATGATATATGGACGCCTTGAAAAATCTATTTAACTGTACTAGAAACTAATGATGAATTAGTACTAAAAGTAAAATTGTTTGGCAAATGAAAAAGTAAACTATTAATTAATAAGACTCCATAAATTATAAAATACTAAATGCAATATTGTGATGGTAGTGATATGTGATTGGCCGATGCTTCTCCCCTCCTTTTATTTTCTTTCTTTTTTTATTTGTTTTGTTTCTAGAGTTTTGGTTGAATTTTTTCATTATTTTAACACAAGGATAAAATTATTTGGACATTAAATACATCGAAATATAATCTTGATATGTTTTCTAAAACCATAATTATTAGAATTGCTTTTTTTTTTTGTTAAATCAATAGTTTTTGAGTGAAAATTTTCATTAATTATAATAAAATTGGATGTGTCACGCTTTGCGCACTTTTACATTACGTTTTTTTTTCGTTTTTTGTTTTTATTTACGTTTCAATGTTAATAATGTAGTCGTTGCTACAAATCGAACATGTGTAGATGTTGTTTTGATCATAGACATATACTCTTTCGCTTACTATAGCACGCGGCAACCTCGTAACAAATGAACTGATATCGACCGAACTTCTGTCGCGTCCCCACCGCAACATGCAGGGTGGACACCTGCTAGTTATACTTAAACTAAAGTAATCACTATTGTTGGATTGTTCAATCCAAATATCAACATTGCTAATAAGGTATGATCCATAAAATATAAAATATGTAACAAATTAATTAAGAATATTTAAAAAGTTAAATATTCTAACACAAAAAGGTGTGAGTGTGGATAAATTATTAGATGAATAATTATCTAAGTTAGGGGCATAATTTTGTGTAAATAATCTTGAAGGTTGGTAATTAGTTAGTTGTAATTTGAATACAAGTTAATTAGTTAATTGTTAGATGTTAATGATTAGTTAAGATAATTATTATTCATTTAATTATCAAAGTTTTGATAGCTATGATTAAATACTTAAATATATAAATATGGAGATAATTATAATATCCAAACTATATATTTGATAATTATGTAATATGAATCAAACCCAAACTTTCTCCCTAGCAAGAGGCGTACAAATAGAGGTATAGGGTTATTTGGAATTTGTACAAAAGGCTGAAAATCTACTCCCTTCCTTCCATGCATTGGCATCGCCACCAAGGCCTTCACCCCACCACCACCACCGGTTAGCACCGTCACGGGCCCCACCCTACACCACCACCACTACAAGAAACTACAACTTTTAGCGGCGACACCATTAGCAGCGACAGGCGAAATGTCGCCGCTATTGGTCGATCCGCGTCCCAGAGTCTGAAACTAAACCCCGGCCGTTGATCCTTATCCTGATCTAATGGTTGAGGATTTAAAGGGCATTAGCGGCAACAAGAGAATAGGCATTAGCGGCGACAGCTGCCTCCGCTAAAAGTCAATCCGTGTGAAGTTTGAAAAGAGCTGATCTCTGCCCTTGATGAGAGGATAATCCAACGGTTTGGGCTCCTTTCTGCTTTCTCAACCTTAAAGAAACACAATCACCCACAAACACAATCACCCACAAACACAATCACTCAAAAACACAATCACCAAACTCCATCATCTTCACCAACAACAACAACCTGCTACCACCACCACCGGATCGCCACCACCGTGAAGCTACCACCACCACCCTGAAGCTCCACCCACCACCGTTGGACCGCCATCATCAAGCTCCACCACCACCATTGGACCGGCTGCACCACCACCACCGTCAAGCTCCGTCAACCATCGTTGAACCGCCATCATCAAGCTCCACCACCACCATTATCAAGCTCCACTACCACCATTATCAAGCTGCACCACCACCACCGTGAAGCTCTGTCAACCTCTGTTGAACCACCGTTGAACCGCCATCATCAAGCTCAAGTTCCGGCCAGTTTTGTTTTATTGTTTAGAAAATGTATAGTTGTGTAAAGTTTTGTATAGAATTTGTATTATAAATGTATAGTTAATGTATAGTTATATCGACAAGCTCAAGAATCCATTTTTTGAGATGAGAATTTGAATGAAAACTTATGTAATCTTTAAATATATTAGTTCCGACAAGTTTTTGATAAACGATTTATCAGTTCCACACGTTATGTAATCTCCGGCAATCTCTCTCAGGCGATCTTTCCTGCGAATTCTCCGGCAAGAGCATTAGCAGCGACAGCATCAATAGCGGCGCCAAACTGGGCAATAACGGCCCAGCTATACCGGCGACCCTTTAGCGGCCACATGTCGCCGCTAAAGGTTAATAGTGGTGACAAAATAGGGCAATAGCGGCGACACCTGGCGCCGCTAAAGGTGCCCTTTTTTTGTAGTGCACCACCGCTGCCATCTCTGGTTGAAACTGGTTTTCGGGTGGTCATCCGAGTAGAATTCAAAGGTGTTTGGATTCTTAGGTTGTGATGGGTTTTGTATTTATGTATGCATGATTTCATTTATCTTGTATTTATTCCACTATTTTCAGAAGCTTTTTTTTTGTAATAGAATTGGATTTTTCATTTTGGTCTATAATTTGTGAAATCAAGACAAGATTAGAATCGATGATCAAGAAACCCAAAGGAAGACACGAAAAAACGAAATGACCGGGCGTAAATACAGGGAAGGTTAGTGAACGTTGTATGTGTTTACACGAGTTAAAGAATTTGGAATGATTTAATGTTTTAAAATTCAACACCTTGTCTAACCTCTGTATTTTTTCGGTGAATGTTTGAAACTCGGTAGTGACAACTATAGGTATGAATAATAATGACTTGCTCTAAGACTGGGATCCGGTAGTGACAGCTACCACGTTTGACATGTTCTAGTGAAAGTGTCCAGGACCCGATGGTGATAACCATCGTTATGAAGGGCAGTGCCCTTTGGCATGTCTATTAATCGGTTGTACAACTGTGGCTACGACTAATGGTTCATCTATGTTCCAGAAATTAGACACTTGAAGCTTTGAATTAGTAAATTATTATTGCATGCTCTTGCAAAGTACGTTATAACATAATGTATGCCATGTGATGATTATAAAGCTAGAACTCATCCAATGTAGTTGACTTTTAATATACACATTAGGTTAATGACATGATAGTTCGTGGATCCTATCGACGTCGATGTATCAAAGTGAAGGCTATCCCTATTTCAGTGGTAGCCCAATTACCTTATTTATGTCGTTTTGTTTTCAGACAATTATGTTTATCTTGGCTTGTTGACACTTGGTTGAAAGTCGTTTGTTTCTCGTGTTTAAATTTGTGTTTTATGTGAATTTTAGTTCTCGAATGCTCTACTTTGATATGGTTTGTGTTTTGCAGGTCTTGATAGATTTAAGGTGCGTTTTTGGAGTTAAGCAAGTCTTTAGAATGGAGCTAGGAGGAACCGAGTGGAAGAAACGAATAACCGGGCGAAAGTGGTTCAAGATAGCGTCATCGACTCAAGTATATGCCGCCAGCGATGCCATAGTAGTCCCGTAGGCAACAAGAAAGGGTGTCAACACTTTTATCGCGTCGCTGAATCATGTATATGGCGTCGACGACACACTGCATTGGTCAAAATCGCAAATTTGGTAAAAGTGCCTTGAATTCCGATTTTAATGATTCTTTTGGGGGGAATTTATTAAAATTGGGGGGAGTTACGTAGTCATTGGGGGATCATTATCCATCATTATCATCCATTCTAGAGCTCTCCAATCACGATCTAATACCAAAAATTAAGATCGAATGCTGATTTCTTCAAGAATTTCATCTGGATACCAAGTTCCACAAGACATGAGTCGCGAATCTACTATGTTTCACTCTGGTGTAGTGTAACACCTCGGAAAATTTATAACAAATAATATGGCAACACGTGTCCAATCAACTTTCAAATAGGCCAAATTGTTTGGACGAGAGGGTCCATATATGTAAAATTGGGGAAGATTGGATGTGGAGGGATCATTTGTGATAAAATGCCAAAGTTTGGCCTCTGAGTGATCCTTACGGACCCTAAGGCAGTTAGTAATATTAATTCTGATAGTCCCTTATGGACTATAAGTCTTATGCCTTACAGACCGTAAGGTATTTGAAACCATGGGCGCGCTAAGGTCCTTACGGAACGTAAGCCATTACCCCTTACGGTCTGTAAGGGGTGCGCTGGCCGTATGTGCAGACTGCCATGGCAACCTGCACCTTGTGACACATAACCCGTGAATTGCCACCATCTCCCTTCTTCATACACCTCAATGGACACTAGTTAACATCTGGAGATCATAGCTAACACTTGGCATGATCTTGTTAACATTGTGCAAGTATAAATAGAGGTACATTTGCACCATTTCAACTTACACCTCGCAAATTCTTTCTCTCTAATCACTCTTGGAGTTGCGTCTGCTTATAGAGGCCTCCTACTGAAGTTATAAGCTTCCTAGAACACTTGTAAGTGTTCTTCCTTAGTTCTTTTTCGATTTATATGCTAGTATTTAGCCGAAAGTCAAGCAAATTGACTTTTGCTTTGACTTTCGGTTATGACCACTTCGGTCAAGCCAATGTTCGAATCGAACATGGCTACATGATCGTAATAAGGTAGGTGATAATCCCCTATGAGGGCACCTCCTGAAGATCATGTTAAGTTGATCAAATAATGGGTCAAAAGTTTTACTAAAATAAAAGTCAAAACGCAGATTTCGCAAATTATGATTAAATGAACTTCTAAGTATCTAAACATCAATTTTTGACATTATATAAATTGGTATAACATATTAGGACGTGTTAGATCATGTCCAAACCATCATTTCCTGCTTATAGCCCGGTTCGCAACCGAAAGTCAAACTGTTTGATTTCTACTTTGACTTTCGATTCTGACCCGTTAAGCTAAGTTAGCTATTGATTTGAAGTTGTATTATGATCATATTAAGAGTAAATTGCCAAAATCGTCCCTGAGGTTTGGACATGTTTGCCGGTTTCATTCAAAACAACTTTTTTCTACCATATTGCCCTTCACTTTTGGGACTTTTTGCCATTTTCATCCAAACTTCTAATTTGGGTTATTTTTTTTGGCGGATATTTGGATGAAAATGGCAAAACATTCCAAACCTCTGGGATGATTTTAGCAAAAAAAAAAAAAAAAAATAGACGTTTGGATGAAAATAGAAAAGTAGCTCAAAAGTGAAGGGCAATATAGTACAAAAAAGTTGTTTTGGATGAAACTGGCAAACGTGCCCAAACCTCAAGGACGATTTTGGCAATTTACTCTCATATTAATGTATAGAATAATCCTCTAAGGTTATACCATTTGATCATATCGTTTGTTGCGTTTTATGCAAGTCCATGTATTATACCTTATAAATACCAAAAAATGCCCTTCTGTGCATAAAATGGTTTTGAAACATATTGAACATATAATTTGACTTTGAAACTGATATAACATGATATTACAGTATTCTGGCATAATGGACTTGACATTGACCCATCCGATCACCCGATGCCGCCTATGCGCGTACGATTGACTTATATAGCCTAGTTTATATAAGTTAAACGAATCAGGTCAAATTTCTTCAAAATCAGTTATAATCAGAATGTGTTATTGTTTGACCCATATTATACGAGTCATAGTACTCGTGAGGGTACAAACCACATTTTATCCGGTCTCCGCTTAATCTAGCGAACCGTACCGATTTTATTATAAGTTAACCGGTCCAAGTCATATGCCTTGAATAAGACCTGTTAACATTCTAATGGATCATAATTCCATTCATTCCAGACTAAGGGCGTCTAGTAAATTGCAACCTTGTTAGTTATTTTGATTTAAGCGACTGTGCTAACATATATCTTTAGATTGCAAAGATATAACTTAAGTAAATACTATTAACCTATTTTCCCTAAACGGGCTTGGGATACGGTAAATTATTACCGCTTGGTCTGGTATGGGATCAATGACCAATGTGTCCAAAATCCAAATAACCCGTTTTAATCCGTTATACTTGATAACTTAAACATCAGGGTTAATGCCACCGTGTCCTGGATATCCACGGCTCACTTAACTGCAAGTGGCCACGACCTAAGCACGGGGTGTAGGTATACACCTGACAAATGCTAATGTTATGATAAAATATTTTTCTTACCCAATATGGGGATTAAAGTGGTGTGTCAGTTAATCATGTATCGAAGTTTAGTTCCATGCCCCATATGTATTGACAAGCATGTAATACTGGTAACAAGAGATATAGTTTGTCCCAAGTTATTTATGAAAATTGATATACCAAATGGTATATAAAATGATTTTGAAATATTTTCAAAACGTGCCGGTTAATTGTATTTACCAGTGAAAACTGACGTATCTTCAAAAGACTAAGCGCAGGTTTGCAAAGTACGGAATAGGCTGGAAGCTGCCCGGTAATTGCTTATTGAAATTTGCGACTCCAAGCAAAAAGCCTAGTAGTCTTTTATGTAATCATTTGTTATTCGATCCGCCGAGGAATCTTCTAGTACACTCTCGTCTGTATATTATTTTTGAACTTTTGGACATTTGTACTTTGTAATAATTATTTTATACTCCCAAAACTTTCGTTGTGTTAATGTGAATATCTATATCAATTGTCATGCATAAACCCCAAATCTGGGCCCGTCGAGGAATCAGGGTGTGACAGGTTGGTAACAGAGCCAATGTTTGAGCGAATTAGACACTAACCTTTTGTGTCTAAACTCAAATATCACATTTATCATATTCCTTAAACTTTTCCGAGTCTAGGCATTAACCTAAGACCACTCATATCTATTTAAGTTATGTTATTGGTTTTGATATCTAACATGTAACTATGCCGCCAAGATACGGAGGAAAAGGAAAAGGTCCCATGTGGGGAGGACCGTCAAAACAAATACCATCACAATCGCATAGTTCTGATCATCCCCAATACTCGAATGAGTCACACTCATCACAACCAACGAGACATTCTATCTCACATCATTCCTTACATTCTCATCATTCACATCATTCTCGTTCCACTCACACCATGATTGTTTTGATCCAAACTAGTACATAAACTCACCACCCCCTAGCCAAAACCAACAGAACGATGACTCTGATCCTGAGATGCCACCATCTGGATCCAACTTGCATCCTATTGAGTTGTTAAGTGATACTACATCTTATGCAGGTTCTCCTTATCAGGGTCTTGATGAATGGGATCAATATTTTAACCAGTTTACCTTCTACAACACCCCTGAACACAAAACACCAACTTATCCACCTCCGCAAACACCGCCACCTCCACAAGAGGACGGACCAATGGAGCCGGCGGAGCAACAACAACAATAACCACCACCACAACCGAGGAAGCCTCGCAGTGGTGCACGTATGTCGATATGTGTCGGGCAATGGTCAAGATCGCTTCCACCTTTACCCCTAGCTTATCCAACTATACCAGATGACCCACAAATGGGTGTACCCTCTAATACTGAACCAATTGTTGAGCCACCTCAACAACCACCTATGGGTTTTTATTTCCTTATTCCTACATATCTAGATATGACTGGATATGATGCTTCTTACACGGAAGCCCCTATGGATTATAGTTATTCGGCTCTGTCATACGACCCCTATTTACAGGCGGTTGCTCATAATGCTCTTTATCCGTCACCTTTCCCTCCTGCATATCCAAATACTGTATATCCTAATTATAGGTACCAGTATCCGGTTGTTCTACAACCACCGCAACAACTCGAGGCTATCAATCAAGCCTTGGAACGAGTGGAACAAATTCAGCGACAGGCTGAAAAGAATGAACGGAGAACGAGCAAGATATTCGAGAAACTTTCCAAAATCATCGAAGGAAAGAAAGATGAATGAAGATTGTAATTTTTTATCATTTATTGTAATTTCAATTCCAAAAGTCCATGTTGGACATAGTATTGTAATTTCTTTCAAAAGTCCCTATGTGGACTGGCATTGTAATTTCTTTCAAAAGTCCCTATTTGGATTAGTATTGTAATTTCCTTAATTTAATGATAATTTTGAATTATCTTATATATTTATTTCACCTTTTTCAATCGTACATCTCAAATTTCGAACTTTATCGATCTGCTCAAAATTCAACAAAATCTTCTTAATGGTTTAATTAGCCATATGGAAAAGCCTACATTATTGGCAATGATTACTGGCAGTGTGGCAATGAGGAATCACACTGACTACAGAGGTAGAGGACATATGTCCAAACCTTATAGTCATATGGTCGAATGAGACCACAGATAACAATATATATATATATATATATATTATACTCAAACCATTAAGACATAATTCAATTATTATTCTTATATTAACATTCAATGTAATGTTAATATTTTTGGCGATGTGACAAGGAGGTAGCACACTGGTCGACAAGGTGGAGGACATATGTCCAAGCCTTATAGCCTATATGATCGAATGAGATCATGGCTAATAATATTATTATCAAATCATCAAATTCGATGATCATTTGATTTTAACATTCAATGTAATGTTAAAATGTTTTGCTTATGAGCAATAATTTATTCTCGAATATGACAATTTTAATGGCAGTTGTGACCATATAGCACACTGGCCAAAGAGGTGGAGGACATATGTCCAAGCCTTATTGCCATATGATCGAATGAGATCGCGGCTAATAATATTATCAAATCATTGAGACATAACTTCGATGATTATTTTCATTTAACATATAATGTAATGTTAAATTATAATTAGGTAGTGTGACAATGTAGAAGCACACTGACCGAAAAAGGTGGATGACATATGTCCAAACCTTATAGCCCTTATGGTCCAATGAGATTGCGGCTAATATTCAATGATTAATCTCATTTAACATTCAATGTAATGTTAAATTATATTTAAACAGTTGTGACAATGTGCACACTGGCCGAAAAGGTCCAATGAGACCACAACTGACATCATTATCAAGTCATCAAATTCGATGACCATTTATATTATAACATTCAATATATTGCACTGAGCAATAATCTATTGTTGGCCTGTAGTCTAAATTTTCAAATATTATGGCGAACCAAAATTCTGGTGGTGCCGATGGCGGGCGTGATAACATTGAGCACGTTATCCGCGAGGGTGAAGGAAATAAACTTCGGTCCCTGATTGATGCGGAAGTCAGCAAAGCTATGGAAAATTTCATGGCAAATTTTAAAGGATCAAGCTTAACCCATCCAAAATCCCAATCAATCCCTCCATCTTCCACATACAAATCTAAAGGTTCACACTATTCCTCGAATAAGAGGAGTGAACCCAAGTGTGCTGCCAAGAAGGAAACCCGGACTGTTAAGGAAGGGTGTACATATAAGTATTTTGTATCTTACAAACCTCGAGACTTCACGGGGGAAAAAGAGCTATCGATGCCATGGAGTGGCTCGATGAAATGGAGACAATTGTTGATATCAGCGGCTGGGCTGATTGTCACACCCCCAAAATCCACCATGCGGAATACCACCGCTTGGAGGCGTGACGTGACCAGGATCGAGCCACCAATCATATTGAACAACGTACTTAAGTAAATAAAACCAACCACAGTACAATTGGTGACCAAAGCTAGTTAACTAAGTTCGAATTAAACAGCGGAAGCATTAAAAGTAAAACCCAAAATATAAGTCCATAGTTCATAAGTTTAAAGTCCAAAGCGTAAGTTTAATAAGTTCATAAGGATTTAAATATTAAACACAGAACATAACAGTCCGTATCCCACAACGACTCCTTCCTCGTGCAAGCTCCAAGCATTTAACGACCTGTAAGGCATGTAACAACGAGCCAACAACAAAGTTGAGTGAGTTCATGGTTGGTTGTTTAGTTTTAAGTTGTTTATGAAAACGAGGTTTGTCTCTCGTTGGCGTAATTGCCGTGGGGGTTACCCCGTAGTTGAGAGTAAAATTAACCAGTTCATTGTTTATTACCCAAACCATATCCATGATCAATGGGGGCTTCCCCATGTGAACCACTAGACTTTACCATATCGACCACTAACGCAAATAAGTTGTGCCCTATGTCAGTGTCTATCATCACTGACAGTCTGCCATAGTCCATTAGTACACGCCCGTCCGACTGGCATGGTGTGAGGTTTGTTAAACCTAATAGCGCTATTAACTAATGACCCGCTCGCCATTGGCCTCGGCGTTTAAGTCGATATAAATTGAGGGACTTCATGATAGAGTTTTGTCTAGTAAGTTTAAGGTCGTTGTCCTACCCAAGGAGGACGAACGTATGTAGTTCTACCCAAGGAGAATACGCAGGATTAATATTGGCATCCTACCTATGGAGGATGGCCGTACATATCCTACCCAAGGAGGATATGTAGATTCCGTTTTAAATTCTTTTACCCATTCCTAAACACCAGGAATCCCCATGCCTTAGAAAGTCTGTGAACTCACCTCGGTTTGCTCAGTTAGATTCTCAAATATAGCTAACAGTCAAGGTCAGTTAGATTCTCAAATATAACTAACTGGTAATATGATTACCAGTTAGTCATTTAGTGGTTTCAAATAAGCACAAAGTTCCTACACACATCTACCACATAACATGCATCACTTTAACGGTTTATGCCCATATAAGCTTCCCATCCATTCCACACTCATAAATAAACATACAATATTGTACATAATATTTTTATAGACATATAACATGTTATATCACTCTCGGATAACCTACCCGACATTTAGACACGCAAATCACTACTTATGCCGTTTCAGCTTTATATTCAAAACTGGGCTGTTTTCGGGCATTTTAATAAAATAGTTATCTTACTTCAAAAATTTCCAAATTTTTACAGAAGGTGCTAAATGATCCAAATATTATTGTGTAAAAATCTCGGGATCTAATTCATCACCAATATTTTATCGAAAATCATTTTCCGGACTGCAATCAGATTCATTATTTTCTGACTGCAGCCCACGGAATAATTCATTAAAAACCCATTGTAAGTCGGATTGACGAAATTCCAATGGGATAATTACTATGACATCAGTGTCCATCTACAGTACCAATTTCATGATCTAATCCTACCCAGGTTTCAAGTTATGACTGAAAATATAACACCCATTTGCTGCTGTAAAACCTCAGCTTTAGCTGCTGTTACAAATCAGGTCTTTAAAAATAGTAAACGAAGTCCAAAAATTATGATTCTAGTGCCATTAGAACCGTATTTCATAATACATAAATTTAGACTTCAGAAAATACATTTTTCGTTAAGTTACCGTCCTGTTACAGCCAATTGAAATTGGCTGTAATCACCCAAACAGCCTACTGTTTCAGCTTTTAACTTTCTAACTTGTGTTCGATTGATTCCGTTAACATGTTTAGTGATCACAACAACATCAAACATCAATATTAACCAGAAAATCATCAGAAAATCAACAAGAATCATAACAACATCATTCTAACATCATTTCATCACTAGACTAGTTTATGTTCAAGACTTGTTTAAGGTTCTTTAGAGTTTCTTGGATTCTCATCATCAAATAACTATTAACCACTTAAATAACATGAAATATGAACGGATCTAAGTTCTTACCACTAGCTCACGGCTAGGGGAGTTCGAGTGTAGAAAAGTGGTGGTTAAAAGCGAATAAAGAAGGTCCTTCCACTTCCGAGAGTACCCAGCTTCGTTGTATGATCTCTTGCACCTCTAGATGTATGTGGATTGCTTGGAAGATGAATTGAGGGTGGTGGTATGGTGGTGGTTGTTCTCGGCTGATCAAGAGGAGAGGAAGAGAGAAGGAAAGTTGTTGGTGAAGATGAGTATGAAAGGTTATGACCTTAGTGCCTTCTTATAACCCATTCTTACCATTTAACCATTGTATATTGTGTTCCTTACTTACCAACATAATCAAATAAAATACTAAACAAATCCATGGGTGGGGACACCCATGGTAACCGTTTTCAAGAGGGGGGGGGGTATAGGGTTAGGTTGTAAGTATTAGTTACAAGTTCTAGTTAGAATTCAAGTGTTAAATTAGTGTCTTAAGTGTATTATTAATTATATAGTGTGTTAGGGTGTTCGGGGACCCTAACTAGCTCAGAAAAATAAGAACAATGTGTTTGACAATATTTTTGTGTTACGGGTAAAGTCCAGTTGTTCGGTTCGGTGTTGTTCCGTTAAAATGCTTAATTAATCCGTAAAGTGTCATACATATATATTTTTGTAACGTTTTTAATTTTCAACACTCAGGAAAGCATAACGGACTATTTGGTAACTTTTCTGTATACTACTAGTATGTTAACAAGCACATGTAAGTATAACACAGATATCAGAAAGCAGTTAAATGATTCAGCATAGTCATTAAGCACTTTAATTTTCATTAATAAGTTGTACGGAATACATGGAATTTTGAGGGTTGTCACATTCTCCCTCTGTTAAGAAAATTTCGTCTCGAAATTTAGCACATGATTACTGAGGAAGCTAGTTATGTTGCGTTGGTTTTCTGGTTTTCCTGGGGTGTCACATCATCCCCCCGTTGATTTGGAATTTCGTCCCGAAATTCTGCAGTAGCTTCAGCCTCAGTAGTGGTTGCACTTTTCTTAAACAGCTGGGGATACTTGAGTTTCATTTGGTCTTCCCGTTCCCAGGTATACTCTGGGCCACGACGGGAATCCCAACGAACTCGGACAAATGGTATCCTGGTGTGTTTGAGAATTTTAACATCTCGATCCGTAATCTCTACTGGTTCTTCGACGAATCGCAGTTGGTCGTTGATAGTGAGCTCCTTGAAAGGAACTATGAGGGTCTCGTCTGACAGACACTTCTTCAGATTTGACACGTGGAAAACATTGTGAACTCCGCTGAGTTCTTCACGTAGATTTAACCTGTAGGCCACTTTGCCAATCTTCTCAATGATTTCAAAGGTTCCAACATACCGCGGGTTGAGTTTGCCTCGTTTGCCAAAATGAACTACACCTTTCCAAGGTGAGACTTTGAGTAGCACTCGATCCCCAACCTGGAACTCGAGTGGCTTTCTTCGCTTATCGGCATAGCTTTTCTGACGGTCACGAGCTGCCGCCATTCGTTGTCGTATCTGAGCAATCTTCTCGGTTGTATCTACTACGAGTTCTGGGCCAGTGATTTGACTGTCACCAACTTCTGCCCAACAGACAGGTGATCGGCATTTTCGTCCATACAATGCCTCAAACGGAGCGGCCTGGATGCTGGTGTGGTAGCTGTTGTTATATGAAAACTCTACTAGCGGAAGATGCTTTTCCCAGCCGTTACCAAAGTCGATTACGCATGCCCTAAGCATGCCTTCAAGAGACTGGATGGTGCGTTCAGATTGCCCATCCGTCTGTGGGTGATAAGCGGTGCTCATATCTAAACGTGAGCCAAAAGACTTGTGCATGGCTTGCCACAGTTCCGAGGTAAAACGAGCATCACGATCAGAAATGATAGAGGTTGGCACTCCGTGCCTTGATACCACTTCTTTTAGGTAGATGTCTGCTAGAGTAGAAAACTTATCCGTTTCCTTGATAGCCAGAAAATGTGCAGACTTGGTCAGTCGATCCACGATCACCCAAATGGTATCGTTTCCGCGTTGAGATCTGGGCAGGCCAGTAACAAAATCCATGGAAATTTGCTCCCATTTCCATTTAGGTATACCTGGTTGTTGAAGTGGACCTGATGGTTTCTGGTATTCGACCTTGACCCTAGCACAAGTCAAGCATTTACTGACATAGGTTGCTATGCTGGCTTTCATACCAGGCCACCAGTATGTAGTCTTTAGGCCGTGGTACATCTTATCCGAACCCGGATGTACTGAATAATGAGACTTATGTGCTTCATCCATCACAAGCTAGCGTAGGTCTCCATAAAGTGGAACCCAGATGCGTCCGTTAACATAGGAGGCACCGTTTTCCTTTTGTTCTAGCCGTTGCCTCGATCCTCGTAGGGACTCAGCCCTGATGTTTTCTGCTTTCAATGCTTCAACCTGAGCATCGCGAATCTGAGTGGGAAGGTTAGATTGGATGGTAAGCTGTAATGCACGTACATGCTTAGGTATAGTATCCTTTCAACTGAGGGCGTCGGCCACCACATTGGCTTTGCCCGGATGGTACTTGATAGCGCATTCATAGTCGTTCAAAAGTTCGACCCATCGGCGTTGCCGCATGTTTAACTCCTTTTGCTTGAAGATATGCTCGAGACTCCTGTGATCGGTGTAAATGGTGCACTTGGTACCGTACAGGTAATGTCTCCATATCTTAAGCGCGGACTGCTCCCAGTTCCAGATCGTGAGTAGTGTAGTTCCTTTCGTGAACCTTAAGTTGGCGTGATGCATAGGCAATGACCTTGTCACGTTGCATCAACACGCAACCAAGTCCTTGGATGGAAGCGTCGCAATAAACCACAAAATCATCTGTGCCTTCGGGCAACGAGAGGATAGGCGCGCTACAAAGTCTATCTTTTAAGTGCTGAAATGCGGACTCCTGTGCATCACCCCAACGATAGGTGACACCTTTCTAAGTCAGTGAAGTGAGAGGTTGCGCAATCTTGGAGAAATCCTTGATAAACCTTCTGTAATACCCTGCCAAACCCAAAAATTGGCGGATTTCTGTTGGTGTACGGGGTGCAGGCCAGTTCTTGATCGAGTCAACCTTAGATGGATCCACATGAATTCCATCCTTGTTTACCACATGGCCTAGAAAGTGGACTTCGCGAAGCCAGAAGTCACATTTCGAAAATTTGGCATACAACTGCTCTTTTCGAAGATGTTCCAGAATAAGCCTCAGGTGTTGCTCGTGTTCCTCCTGACTCTTAGAATAGATCAGGATGTCGTCGATGAACACTATGACAAACTTATCCAGGTAAGGCTTGCACACTCGGTTCATGAGATCCATGAAGACTGCAGGTGCATTCGTTAATCCGAAAGGCATAACCAGAAACTCGTAATGGCCGTAACGAGTTCTGAATGCTGTTTTGGAGACGTCTTCCTCTCGGACCCTCAACTGATGGTAGCCCGATCTCAAATCAATCTTAGAGTAATAACTCGACCCTTGCAACTGGTCGAACAAATCATCAATGCGTGGAAGAGGATAACGATTCTTCACGGTTACCTTGTTGAGTTCGCGGTAGTCAATACACATTCTGAAGGTACCGTCTTTCTTCTTCACAAATAATACTGGAGCTCCCCAAGGCGAAGAGCTAGGACGTATGAAACCTTTTTCCAAGAGTTCTTGTAGTTGCGTGGACAATTCTTCAAGTTCTGATGGAGCTAGACGATAAGGTGCTCGAGCTATGGGCGCTGCTCCAGGAGCTAGCTCGATTTGAAAATCAACTTGGCGATGAGGCGGAAGACCAGGTAATTACTCAGGAAATACCTCAGGAAAATCACGTACAGTAGGTATGTCTTCTATCTTCTTTTCTTCCGCGGATGAATCAGAAACGAGGGCTAGAATAGCGGTGTGGCCCTTTCGCAAACACTTCTGGGCTTTAAGGAAAGAGATGATGCCTACAACAGCACCACTCTTGTCGCCTCGAATCACGAGGGGTTCTTTACCAGAACAAGGGATGCGGACAATCTTCTCGTTGCAAAGAATTTCCGCTTGCTGACGAGATAACCAATCCATCCCAATAATGATGTCGAAACTACCTAGAACGATAGGAATAAGATCGATGGAGAAGGTCTGACCAGCTAGGACGAGGTTACAACCCTTAACTATGTGTGTGGCTTCAAGACTTTTACCATTTGCTAACTCTACGATGTGCTTGGTGTTCAAAAGTGTTGGAGTACGCTTAATCATCTGAGTAACTTTTAAGGACACGTAGCTAGTATCGGCACCCGAATCAAATAAAACAGTAACAAAGAAATCATCCAGAAGAAACTTACCCATCACAACGTTGGGATCGTTCCTTGCTTCACCCTTACCAATCACGAACACTCGGCCTTGAGCGCCATTGCCATTATTGTTACCTCCGTTGTTGCCTCCGTTGTTGCCTCCATTGTTATTTCCATTGTGGTTCCCGTTTCTTTGGTTGTTGTTCTGATTCTGGTTTAGTTGGGGGCAGTTCCTCTTAAAGTGGCCTTCAGCGCCACACTGAAAGCATCCTTTATTGCCCTGCTGATGCTGCTGCTGGTGGTTCTGTGGAGCTTGTTGTTGTTGTTGTTGTTGGCGATTCTGATTCGCAGGACGTGGGCTCCTGCAATCCTTAGCTTCATGACCCAGCTTGTGACATCTCTGACAACGACCCTTGTTGCACTACCCGCTATGGAGCAAATTACATCGATTGCACTTAGGGTGATTTCCCTTGTACCCACCCTGACCTTAATTCCTAGAAGACTGCTGACTGGGACTCCTGTACTCGTCTTTCTTTCTCTGTTGGGATTGAGCTGAAGCAGAACCCTTACCTAAATTTCCATCCCACTTGCGCTTATTATCATTGGGAGCATCAGAAGTAGTAGCACTAATACGCTTGGGCAGCCTGTTTTGCTCAACCGCCTGATCAGTGAGGCGATGAGCCAACTTGACGATTTGCTGAATGGTGCCAAGATTAGCTGAGGTTACATGGCTTTGAATCTCTGGTACAAGACCCTTGAGGTACAGCTCAATACGTTTGATGGGAGGATCCACCATAGTGGGGCACAGGATAGCTAGCTCATTTGACCTCTTCGTATATGCCTCGATCTCAGACCCCGTCATCTTCAAATTGAAAAATTCCACCTCTAGCTTGTGGATGTCGTCACGACTGCAGTACTCCTCTTTAATCAGTTCTTTGAAACCGTTCCATGGGGTGGCATTAGCAACCGCCAACCCAAGCAGTTGAACTTGTGCCTTCCACCAGGTTAACGCAGCTCCTTCGAGTGTTCCAGTAGCATATTTCACCCTACGATCTTCAGGGCATTCACACATCTCGAAAACAGACGCAAGCTTCTCGAACCAGTGAAGAAGACCTACAGCTCCCTCTGTGACGCTAAAAGTACTAGGCCGGCAATCCATGAAGGTTTTGAACGTGCACACAGGAGGCTGAGCGTGTTGACCTCCTGCAGGGACAGCTGCGAGTGCCTCAGCAACTCGTTCATTGATTAAAGCCATCAACTGGGCTTGAGTTAGGTTGATACGTCCTCCGCGTCCATTCATGATCTTCACAATGAAGCAACGTAAGTGAGGAAAGTGCCGCAAAAGTGCGTAAGTGTGGGACGACAGGAGGGAGTAAGCACACAAGGTTCAAATAGCAATTATCACATTATCTAATGCACAGTGTGAACTATCTAACCGACAATATAACATAGATCATACCACCTATTGTGCCGAGTCTTGCACGTGGAGCGAAGCGTCGTTGTGGATCATTGAGCACTGTACCGGTTATAGTCTGGTTTTATCCCAAAGCTTTTCCCCTTTTAAAACCAAGTTCACTATAACCAATGGCTCTGATACCAATCTGTCACACCCCCAAAATCCACCATGCGGAGTACCACCGCTTGGAGGCGTGACGTGACCAGGATCGAGCCACCAATCATATTGAACAACGTACTTAAGTAAATAAAACCAACCACAATACAATTGGTGACCAAAGCTAGTTAACTAAGTTCGAATTAAACAGCGGAAGCATTAAAAGTAAAACCCAAAATATAAGTCCATAGCTCATAAGTTTAAAGTCCAAAGTGTAAGTTTAATAAGTTCATAAGGATTTAAATATTAAACACAGAACATAACAGTCCGTATCCCACAACGACTCCTTCCTCGTGCAAGCTCCAAGCATTTAACGACCTGTAAGGCATGCAACAACGAGTCAACAACAAAGTTGAGTGAGTTCACGGTTGGTTGTTAAGTTTTAAGTTGTTTCTGAAAACGTGGTTTGTCTCTCGTTGGCGTAATTGCCGTGGGGGTTACCCCGTAGTTGAGAGTAAAATTAACCAGTTCATTGGTTATTACCCAAACCATATCCATGATCAGTGGGGGCTTCCCCATGTGAACCACTAGACTTTACCATATCGGCCACCAACGCAAATAAGTTATGCCCTATGTCAGTGTCTATCATCACTGACAGTCTGCCATAGTCCATTAGTACACGCCCGTCCGACTGGCACGGTGTGAGGTTTGTTAAACCTAATAGCGCTATTAACTAATGACCAGCTCGCCATTGGCCTCGGCGATTAAGTCGATATAAATTGAGGGACTTCATGATAGAGTTTTGTCTAGTAAGTTTAAGGTTGTTGTCCTACCCAAGGAGGACGAACGTACGTAGTTCTACCCAAGGAGAATACGCAGGATTAATATTGGCATCCTACCTATGGAGGATGGCCGTACATATCCTACCCAAGGAGGATATGTAGATTCCGTTTTAAATTCTTTTACCCATTCCCAACCACCGGGAATCCCATGCCTTAGAAAGTGTGTGAACTCACCTCGGTTAGCTCGGTTAGATTCTCAAATATAGCTAACAGTCAAGGTCGGTTAATCACGTCCTAATATGATTACCAGTTAGTCATTTAGTGGTTTCAAATAAGCACAAAGTTCCTACACGCATCTACCACATAACATGCATCACTTTAACGGTTTATGCCCATATAAGCTTCCCATCCATTCCCCACTCATAAATAAACATACAATATTGCACGTAATATTTTTATAGACATATAACATGTTATATCACTCTCGGATAACCTACCCGACATTTAGACACGCAAATCACTACTTATGTCGTTTCAGCTTTATATTCAAAACTGGGCTGTTTTCGGGCATTTTAATAAAATAGTTATCTTACTTCAAAAATTCCCAACTTTTTACAGAAAGTGCTAAATGATCCAAATATTATTGTGTAAAAAATCTCGGGATCTAATTCTTCACCAATATTTTATCAAAAATCATTTTCCAGACTGCAATCAGATTCATTATTTTCTGACTGCAGCCCACGGAATAATTCATTAAAAATTCATTGTAAGTCGGATTGACGAAATTCAAGTGGGACAATTACTACAACATCAGTGTCCATCTACAGTACCAATTTCATGATCAAATCCTACCCAGGTTTCAAGTTATGACTGAAAATATAACACCCATTTACTGCTGTAAAAACTCAGCTTTAGCTGCTGTTACAAATCGGGTCTTTAAAAATAGTAAACGAAGTCAAAAAATTATGATTCTAGTGCCATTAGAACCGTATTTCATAATACATAAATCTAGACTTCAGAAAATACATTTTTCGTTAAGTTATCATCCTGTTACAGCCAACTGAAGTTGGCTATAATCACCCAAACAGCCTACTGTTTCTGCTTTTAACTTTCTAACTTGTGTTCGATTGATTCCGTTAACATGTTTAGTGATCGAAACAACATCAAACATCAATATTAACCAACAAATCATTAGAAAATCAACAAGAATCATAACAACATCATTCTAACATCATTTCTTCACTAGACTAGTTTATATTCAAGACTTGTTTAAGGTTCTTTAGAGTTTCATGGATTCTCATCAACAAATAACTACTAACCACTTAAATAACATGAAATATGAACGGATCTAAGTTCTTACCACTAGCTCACGGCTAGGGGAGTTCGAGTGTAGAAAAGTGGTGGTTAAAAGCGAATAAAGAATGTCCTTCCACTTCCGAGAGCACCAAGCTTCGTTGTATGATCTGTTGCACCTCTAGATGTATGTGGATTGCTTGGAAGATGAAGTGAGGGTGGTGGTATGGTGGTGGTTGTTCTCAGCTAATCAAGAGGAGAGGAAGAAAGAAGGAAAGTTGTTGGTGAAGATGAGTATGAAAGGTTATGACCCTAGTGCCTTCTTATAACCCATTCTTACCATTTAACCATTGTATATTATGTTCCTTACTAACCAACATAATCAAATGAAATATTAAACAAATCCATGGGTGGGGACACCCATGGTAACTGTTTTCAAGAGGGGGGGGGGTATAGAGTTGGGTTATAAGTATTAGTTACAAGTTCTAGTTAGAATTCAAGTGTTAAATTAGTGTCTTATGTGTATTATTAATTATATAGTGTGTTAGGGTGTTCGGGGACCCTAACTAGCTCAGAAAAATAAGAACAATGTGTTTGACAATATTTTGGTGTTCTGGGTAAAGTCCGGTTGTTCGGTTCGGTGTTGTTCCGTTAAAGTGCTTAATTAATCCGTAAAGTGTCATACATATAACGTTTTTAATTTTCAACACTCAGGAAAGCATAACGGACTATTTGGTAACTTTTCTGTATACTACTAGTATGTTAACAAGCACATGTAAGTATAACACAGATATCAGAAAGCAGTTAAATGATTCAGCACAGTCATTAAGCACTTTAATTTTCATTAATATGTTGTACGGAATACATGGAATTTTGAGGTTGTCACACTGATAAAGATGTGATTAAATTTGTATCTCAATCATTTAAGGCCGATGCCCTGACATGGTAGAAGGCCATGATTCAGTCAACAAGGAAAGTGCCCTGTACTACATGAAATGGTCCAAGTTTGTGGACCTGATTAAAGAAACTTATTGCCCTCCTCATGAGGTAGAGAAAGTGGAGTCCGATTTTCTGACCCTCACCATGAAGAACATGGACTGTTGAAAGTATGTGTCTGACTGCAATTCTTTGTCCGGATTGGTTCCGTATCTGATTACTCCGGAATCAAAATGCATTGCGCGTTTCATTGGTGGATTAGCACCAGAGATTAAAGGTATGGTTAAAGCCTCCAAACCCACTACTTTTAGATCTGCTGTAGATCTATCTCTCTCCTTTACTCGAAATGTGGTGAGATTAAGATCAGTCAAGACTGAAACTGATGGAAAAAGGAAGCGTGAGGATAACTGTTTCCAGGATTCAAAGAAATGGAGATTTGGGTTCAACAAGAACCAAAAAAGACCTAGTGATGATAGGCCATTGTGGAAGACGACACTGGGGACAATGTCGGGCAGACCAGCAGCCAAAGCAGTGTGGTATCTGCAAGAGGACTGGTCACAAGTCCCATAAACGCAGGGATTTGAAAAATGTTGTTTGTTATGGATGCGGTGAGAAAAGCCACATAAAGACTAACTGCCCTAAGCCTATTGCTAAGGGAAATCCTAAGCATGGGGAGGCAAGGAAGCCGAATGCAAGAGTTTTTCAATTAACTGCAAGAGAAGCAGTTAAAGACGCGAATGTCATTATGATATGTTTCTCATAAATGATATATTTACTAGAGTCTTGTTTGATTCTGGAGCTGATAAGAGTTTTGTAGACCATAATTTTAGTAAGCTTCTAAACCTACCCCTAAGAACCTTAGACATTACATATGAAGTTGAAATGGCCGACGGTAGCATAGAAATAGCTTCCACGATTCTTGATGGATGCGCAATATCCATCAAGAACCAATTTATCCTTGTTAGTCTTTTACCAATGAATCTTGCGGGATTCGATATAGTTTTAGGCATAGAACTTTTAGCTCATAACCAAGCCCGCATTGCTTGTGATAAGAAACTTATCGAAATTAAATCCCCGTCCGGTGAGATACTTATGAGTTGCTCGAGAAAGCATATTTGCTTAAGGCATCCAAGTGCTTGAAAAGAGGATGTGTCATTTACATGGCACAGGTGACTATTGACGAACCGAAGCCGAAGATTGAAGACATTCCAATCATCTCGGAGTATCCTGATGTTTTCCTAGAAGATTTACCCGGTCTGCCCCCGGATAGGCAAGTCGAGTTTAGAATCGACATCTTACCTAGATCGGCTCCTATAACTAGAGCTCCGTACCGCTTAGCACCCACTGAGATGAAGGAGCAGAAGGCACAACTTGATGAGCTTTTGGAGAAAGGCTTTATTTAGCCAAGTTCCTCGATCTGTGGAGCTCCCATTCTGTTTGTCAAAAAGAAAGATGGTTCAATGTGAATGTGCATTGATTATCCTGAGCTGAATAAGATAACGATCAAGAATCATTATCCTCTACCAAGGACCGATTATCTGTTTGATCAGTTACAAGGAGCTAGTTATTTCTCAAAGATTGATTTGAGATCTAGTTATCGTCAACTGAAAGTAAGGAGTGAAGATGTTCCCAAGACTGCTTTCAGAACCAGATACGGCTACTATGAATTTCTCGAGATGCCTTTTAGGCTCACAAATGGTCCGGCAGCGTTTGTGGATCTCATGAACAGAGTCTACAAACCTTATTTGGATAAGTTTGTCATTGTCTTTGTAGACGACATACTTATCTACTCTCGTAATAAGAATGCTCCTGAGAAACATCTTAGATGTATTCTTAATTTGATAAAGCAAGAAAAGCTTTTTGCAAAATTCTCTAAGTGCGAGTTTTGGCTTAGAGAGGTCCAATTCATATTGCCAAATATGAAGGAAACTATGATTACATGAGCGCTGAACTGCCCTGGACCCTTAGCTTTGCTTAGTTTTTTTGTTGCTTGGCCCTTCATCTCCACGGGTGATCTGCTTGATTTCTTTGCGCACGTTTTGAACTAGATGGGTAAGCTCTCCACTCTTGAGTGCTTTTTCGATTTCAATGCGCAAACTGATACAGTTGTCCGTAGTGTGGCCATTGTCCTTATGGTACTCACAGTAGAGGTTTGGATCTTGTCCTCTCTTGTTCTTCATCTGAGGTGGTGTCTTGAACTGGTAATTTTCGGTGCTGAGTACCTCCGCAGGCGTCTTGGTGAGAGGTGTCCATTGTCTTTCGCGGTTTTCTTGCCTGGTTTCCTTTTGAGCTGTGATCTTGTTGATTGTTGCGCGGGCATCCTCTGAAGAGTATGCGCTTGAAGTTGAGTCTTTCCAGCTTTTCTTGAACTTTCGACCACTGCTTTCGCTCAATGTCTTGAGGGCGGTTTTGGGGAAATGGTGGTCTGTTGGAGCTTAGATTGCGCTCAGTCTGAGCATAGACTTTGGCTGCTGCCATCAACTTCTCCCAGCTTTTCGGCAAACACTCAGTTCCCGACAACACCTTGATCATGTCGTCGCATCTCACCGCGTATTTAAACAGTGCGCGGATTAAGTATTCGTGCACATCACCAATTTCCAAAACTTCCTTGTTATACCTCGTGATGAAATCCTCCAAACATTCATCGTCCCTTCGCCAGATGTTCATGACATCCACGGAGTCTCGAATGGAACGTCGCTGCTGACTGAAATGAACTAGAAATTTTTCCTTAAGATCAACCCAGGATGTTAACTTACCTACTGATAGATTGCCAAACCAAGGGCGCGCGACGCCTGTAAGGGTTTGGACAAACAAGTGGCAACACATAGGTAGAGTCCATCCGCCAATTAGCCCCGGCGCTGGTGAACACGCGCAGGTGATCATCAGGATCTAACAATCCATTGAACTTTCCTACATTTGAAGGTAATTTTGCCCGCTCGAGGGGAGCCCGTGCAATCTCTCTGACAAACTTTGAGTTTTCAACAGCTTCCGCTGGTTGATAAATCAGATTGTAGTCATAATCCGCTTCTGGGTTATAAACCGCACATATTTTTGGTTTGTAACTTGCATGATCTTTCTGTATCCGATTGAAAATGCTTGTGTTGTCGTCTTCATTATACGTTCTATCGTATTCATCAGTTTGGGTGTCCCGCTTTTGTGAGAAACGCTGGCCCAACCGTGAATGAACCGATTGGCGTTTTTGAGAGTAATGCTCTTCACGGTGATCTCGTCGTCTAGATCTAGAATGAGTAGACTCATATCTGGTGCTAGACTGGGAGTAAACTTCTGTATCGTCGACCGACATGTGTGACGGTGAATCATAATGCAACACTCGAGGTGCAGATGGAGCTCGCACCTGAGCTGCAGATCTACGCGTCTGCGATGCTGGTTGAGCAGTTTATGCACAAAGCTGTGCATAAACGGCGTTCAACGCACCTTGGGACTTAACATACCAAGAGATTGGAGTCTCGCCAGGAGGTAAAATTGAGCTGATCGGGATTTCAGGCTGTACTCCTAGCGTACCAGGATTATTAACGTTGTTCTGAACATCGTTATCATCAGATGCTTCTTCCACGATCCCCTCGACACGAGCATGAGCAAAATTGCTACTGTTCTCTGGTCGAGGGCCTAGTGGATGATTCGACGGGGCTTCTGCCATTGAAAACAGAAGTGAAGAGGAAATGAATCAATCGAGAAGATGAAAATGAAAGTAGAAGAATCGGTGGGCGCCAATGGAGAAACAGTGATCTAAATTGACCGGAATCAATTAGATCGGGGGGTTTTGTCTCTGCATAAAAAGGGTTAATCTCCTCGTCGATTCAGAGGTTAGTTAGACTACTTCTCTGGCGATCGCTGCAAAATAGAAAGCCGTTAGACTCGCCACGGGGAGAATGGGGGTTCTCTCCATGACCACCCTCCGGCGTGAGAATAAGTACAGTGATCTCAAAGGAAGAAGATGAAGTAGTAAGTGTGAGAGTAAGTGAAGTAACTTATGAGATCATACCTGGTGTATCTTATTTATACCCGGATTTTGGCGGGAAAATGGTGTAACGGAGATAGTAACGGGAGGCACTTTTCCGTTGGCGGTTACCTCACTTCCCGTTAATAGTTAACCCCTTATCTATGCACAAGGATCATGGGTTTGATCAACGACTGGGGAGATGCCACATGGAAAGTGGTTTTGTATAGATCTTTCTTCAAGTTGGTGCCATCATCGCGATTTAGATGAGCGTCTAAGATTGTGCCACGTCACATTCAGTTGTAACTGAATGACCATGCACGATGAGCATTTAAGGCTTTCTAGAAGATCTATAGCCGTAAACCATTGTGCCTTTGCCACCTATCCATTCGGTTATAACAGAAAAGATTCCTTTGTTCAAGTCTTGATTTCAGGCGCGCGGAGATGTTTAGGAGTTTATCTTCAAGCCTAACTTTGCCCTTGCGCGAGCCCGCATAAGGGTGTTAGTTGAGTACTTGTCCTTCTTTTCTCCGGCGCATGGTCATCGAAGACTGTTCTTTTCCAAATCTTGTTTAGAACCGCTGCGTGGCCGCACAGGGTCTTATTTAAGATGCTTTTGGAATGAAGTTAAGGTATGGTCCTATGTGCTTGCGCAAGGTTTTTGGGACCATACCCCTTCAGTATCCAACTGGATCCCGCTAAGATTGAGGCTATAATGAATTGGGAAGCACCCAAGACTCCATCTGAAATTCGTAGCTTCTTAGGATTGGCTGGCTATTATAGAAGATTCATTGAAAACTTCTCGAGAATAGCCACTCCCTTAACTGCATTGACTCGCAAGAATGCAAAATTTGATTGGGGGCCAAAACAGAAAGAATCTTTTGAGATTCTTAAACTGAAATTGAGTAATGCCCCTGTACTATCTTTGCCTGATGGTATTGAAGACTTTTTAGTCTACTGTGATGCTTCACACACATGATTAGGGTACGTACTGATGCAAAGGGGCAAGGTGATTGCCTATGCATCACGACAACTTAAGGTGCACGAAAAGAATTACACCACCCATGATCTGGAATTGGGTACCATTTCTTAGTCCTCTTTGGCGTTTTCTTGGTTTTAATCGGCAACTTTATGAAGGAATTAAGATGTTAGATTGGCCATGTTCACGAGTTAGCTGGTTTAATATGATGCCAAGTTACGAACTCGAAAATCATGCCAAGTTGCGAACTCGAAAATCATGCCAGACACATGAACCCTCGAAGACAGTTGTATAAGCAAAAACCATTAGGTTCAGCTAAATGTGCTTACAAGTTCAACTTGAAATTGAAATTGATCCAACCCTGTGTAATTTAAACTAGACCTAAATTATGAATTTAATGTTATATGATCATAGACCTAAATTATGAATTTAATGTTATATGATCATATTATGAATTTAATGTTATATGATCATATGGTGAATTTAATGTTATATGATCATATGGTGAGTCGATCTCGAGCCTCAAATCTCAGCTCGATTTGAAATTCGAGTTCGATCCGAGTCAGCTCGAATCGAGTTCGAGCCGAGCTCGAGCTGGGTCTAGCTCGGCTCGACTCGGCCCCCTAGTGTTGGTGGTGATTTGCACCGAGAGAGGGGAAGGGGCTGGGGGATGTGTATTTTTATATTTTTTTTCTCTAAGTTTTAAAATGTTATTTTTTATTTATATACTTTAAATTATTAGGTAAAAGGACTAAACTACCCTTATATAACCAGACTTAACTTAAAATTTTAACCAGGTTAGTCCAAAAGGATCTAGGGTGTAATGAGTTTTATGGATAAAGGATTGTAACTGTAATTGTTGAAGTTAAAAAGTATCCATTGGAATTCTATATAAACATAATGGACGAAAAGTGTAATTTACCCTTGTTTTTATAGATGCACTATTTTGTTTACATTTTCAAGTAAATAATTAACTTTCTAAGTCTCTATGTAAGTTGCAGCTCCCACCACAGGCAACGTATCATGTTGCAACTTGCAACATAGATATTAGTTGCACATAGAATATACCATTTTACATATTTTATGGTGACACGTAAAAAATATGCCGAGTGGTTTTACCTATGCTGTTGGTCCTCTTTGGTGTTTTCTTGGTTTTAATCGGCAACTTGACGAAGGAATTAAGATGTTAGATTGGCCATGTCACGGGTTAGCTGGTTTAATATGATGCCAAGTTACGAACTAGAAAATCATGCCAAGTTGCGAACTCGAAAATCATGTCAGACACATGAACCCTCGAAGACAGTTGTATCCGCAAAAACCATTAGGTTCAGCTAAATGTGCTTACAAGTTCAACTTGAAATTGAAATTGATCCAACCCGTTGTAATTTAAACTAGACCTAAATTTGTGAATTTAATGTTATATGATCATATGGTGAATCCTAATAGAGTACTTTGTGTATGACATGGCTTCTAAACTAATTAAACATCACATTTTAGTGTGGATATCGGGTTTTTCCAATTAGATTTAAATATGAATATGTTTGATCTAATCATGCCATTTACTCAGTAAATTAAAATTGCACCCTTTCGTCTTTGAGTAGGAGGGAGATACTGATCATGGGGTGTGACAATACGCTCTTTAGTTGGTTTATTCTGTTCTGCACTTCTGTGTTCATAAGCTTATGGCTATTTATATGAAAAGTACATAACCAAAATAACAGCAACAAATAAACAACCAACAACAGTATAATACTGTCTGAAACATGGATAGATGAAATAGGAAAACAAGAGGAAAATACCAACCCCATAAACTGAAAACACCAACCCGAAACCACAAACATCAAAAGATTTCATTTCTATTTAATATGAACATAATAATAATTGGCTTTTGGATCTAATGAAATTAGTTATTTGGCAGAGGAGACTCTACGTATTCGTATTCGGCAAATCCATTTGACGGTGGATGGGCGATAAGCGTCAGTAAATATGAAGGTGGGTCAGCTCCAAGATCTGTAGGTGGTTCTACTTCAAGTATACGCTGTAAATCTGGATCATGCAGTATTGCAGTTCAGAGAAAAGATTATTTCAGTCAATCATGGACAATATTAAGAATGCAAAAAGATATATCTACACAAACCTTGAGGAAATCTGAACGCCCTCCATGCAGATCCTTGGGTCACAGTTGCTAAAACAGTTAAAATCAACAAGATGCAACATAGAACAGCAACTAGTTTGGATTTCATTTTATCAACTAGAGTATGTCTTGGGTTCGGTTTGCTTGTTTTCATCATTTTGAATGGTATATATGCTTTCTCAAACGCGTTTAATTTTCAAGATTGTAACTAAAGATATTTTTCTTTTGTGGAATTAACATGTTTTACCATTCAAACATATATATGACTTCATTTTCTTTACGAACTTTATTTACAAAGTTTTTTTTTAACTTCATTTTCTTTAAGAACTTTTATTTACAAACTGCTTTTTTTAACAGCTAAATTGCCCTTTGCAGGATTTACAAACTTTATTTACGGAAAATAATCAAAAGATTCATGTTGATTAAACGGTGTACCAAAATATTCATTTGACTATAAATATTGCAATACTTGACTTCTCCACATATTTATTCAAATCTTTTTATTTATTTGTTTAATATTTAACATGGACCAGGGTCATTAAATTCATAACGTATACTTTGAGATGATGTCCCGTTTTTCAACAATTTATCTCAAATTTTGTCTTCGAGAAAAAACACGTAAGAGTATTAGCTACGCACAGAAGCGTAACCCGGGTGCCCAACCTTCCTCACGCCTATCTCCCCACTTGTGGCATAGTGGTAGGAGGTTTGGGTTTTCCAATGAAGACTCAAGTTCAATTCCCACTTGTGTCATATTGGGGTGAATAAAGGATTTGGACTAGGCCTTGTGAGAGGTTGTCAGTTCGATTCCCGAGCCCAACCGGGTTTCGTCCCACAGTGTGTTACGTCAGAGAGTTCTACTCTTATGGTGACACAACGACTGTCAAGTGGCAGCCGGCGGTATGGTTTCCTGGGGGAACGCCCAAAAAAGCCAAACTTTGAAGCTAGCGTGAGCCCGGTTAAAACAACATAATCTGGCCAAATTGAAGCAATACGGGACTCTCCGATTTGAAGAGTGCGGTAACCTATACATAAAGTTCACTGTTAAAAAAAAAAAAAAAAAAAAAAAAAAAAAAAAAAAAAAAAAAAAACCTTCCTCACGGCTGATAGTGAGAGAATGCACAAATTTTATATAGAGTCAAGTATTAGCTTAACCTGAAAAGAGTATGCATTTTATGTGGAAAAATTAGCATAACACTAAAAAGAGAATGCATTTTATGCGTAAAAACTAGCATAACCGGTGGCTGAGCTTGAATGAAAAATTACTGTGTGTGGTGTGGGAGGGGGGTTGGGGTCTCAAAATCAAGTATTTCACACAGCGAAAAAAACATTTTCAGATTTTTTGATAAAATTAACACTACGAGTAAAAAAAACAAGGGGGGACACACCGACCCTAATAAACCTTTGCCCCTAAACATAATGTGGAGGAATGACCCGATCCGGTCATTCCGGGTCAAACACCAACCATTAAATAAGTCATAAATAGGGAAGATATTCTCACATATCTCCATACATATAAATCTCCGATAAAATAGGAGTTGCCAAACTGACTTCCCAAAATACGTGGAAACCCTAAAACCACCCATAAGTATAAATAGAGGGACTCATCACGAAGGTAAGACACATTGTTCTCTTAATACATTCTCTTTACTCCCACAAAGCATATACTTATTCTCACGCCGGAGGGTGGTTACAGGAATAACCCCATTCCTGTAACGAGTCCTAACGGTGTTTTGTTTTGCAAACCAAGGATCGAATCACTTCTTATCGGATCAACCAGTTCAGGGATGTGTTCAGGTACCGTTCTTATATTGGCGCCATCCATGAGACTTGCAAATACTAAAGAACCTGTTACCACGATGAGTGCTCCGAACAACGGTATTGCAATCTCTAGCACCGTGCTAACTTTTGTTGCTGAAGGAGGAAGCACAACGACGACGAATACTACGACGACAATCTCGGCCCCTGTGGTCACTAGGTCTTTGGCACTCGAGTCTGATGCAGAATTACCCCCGGGTTATGAGCGGGGGCCGGTGGACACAACGTCTTCAAGAGCAGGTTTCCTTCTCTCGATACCAGGGACCACGCTGTCTCCCACTACTATGGCGGTGATGACAGCGGTTTCGACCGTCTCAACACAGGGGGTACCCCTAAGTTCTGGTTCCCCTGCGTTTACGCCGACCTCAGGGTCAAGGAGTCACTACTACAGACCAGCCCAGCCAGTTTACACGACCGCGGACGTGACGGCAACACAGTATTTCTCACCAGGAGGCAATTTCCAGTTTCCCCTGTTGTATTCAGCGGCCCTCACAACGGCGATGTCCACACCACCTCACCAACCGGGAGGGATGAGATCGATACGATACCGGTACCGCTACCGTAAATACCGTTACCGAAATTGAGGAAATGTGGATACCGATTACTGTACCGTGTTTATAGATTCGGTATTGGTACGCTACCGGTATCGCTACCGGTATCGCTACCGGTATTTCGGTACTTTACCATATTGGTACCGCCTTGGTGTCATCCATTGTTATACCTAAAAAAATTCTTGTGTAAGCCATCCCTCCATTATTAATTGAACTAGAGTAATATATAGAGGAATGTAAACAAAGGGTAAACATATTAAGTAGTAAAAAAAAACAAAAGGTAAACATTCATGGGTTCGACTTTTAACATCTAAATTTCAACGTGTCTAATAAATCATCATAATTGATTAAAAATAACCAAACAAAAAAATTTTAATATTGGTTTTTGTAAAACAATGTTTAAGAAAATATAACTTCATAGTGGGATCTAAGATAATAGCAAAATACATAAAGTCATTATTAAATTCGGTATTAATACCGGTATTTACCGAAAAATACCGGTACCGATACCGTTTTTACCGATACCGAATTTCGAAAAATCTATTTCCGATACTGGTACCGTTTATGATCGGTACGGTATGGCATCGGTACAGTACCAGTATGGTACCGGTATTTCGGTAAAAAATCTCATCCCTATCAACCGGTGACGATGCCCAGGGCAGCTTTGAACACCCCAATTGTAACAACCCGACTTTTCGGATTGTTATCCGTTTACTACTTGCTTCGATTTGTAACCGTTTTGTACTCCGAGATTCGATATAAATAAAGGTTTATGTTATACTAAATACATTTTCATCACACAGCACCACTGCACGCTTAAACGCTTTATAATCGCAAACGCTCAACGCTAACGCATGAATCACATAGAATTATGCTACTTTAATTGCCGAGTGTGTTTGTTTGTTCGGTAACCACTCTCGCCTTCGCACTCGCTTTTCACGCTAAATCGCAAACGTTGTTAATAGTAGTAATGTTATGTTGTGTGTTCTTGTATGCTTTACTTGTGTGTGCTTTATATGTGTTGATTACATCGATCAAAACGCTCAAACGCTACTCGCAAAACTCGATTTATCACTCTAAAATGCAACGCGACTCGATACTCAATGTTACGCTAAAATACTTAAAGTACCAATACTAACTAACGCAACAAAACGCATTAAACGAACATCCTATACGCGAAACGAAGAACTTTCTCACCAAACTGGCACCTTCGAATGAAGCCAGCAGCTTCATACAAAGGCAGCTAGCTACGAACAAAGGTTGCCAGCCTCCTCCAAAAATAGCCAAGCCCTTCTCCATTTCAGTCACTTGCTACCTGTTGCACCGAAATGAAGCCGAATTGTTGTCCGGTTGTTTGCAAGTAAGATTTATCAGTTTTATGGGATTACACAACGTTTTCCACTACGATTTTCTACAAGATTCACTTCGATTTCATCAAAACTCTTCTATCTTCATCGAAACTTCATGTTTTTCAACTAAACTTCTTCTTTTTACAAAAACCTTCATCTTTTTCATAAAACTCTTCATCTTTTTCATCAAATCTTCTTCATTTACCACGGATCTACACTTGAATGAGTGATTTGGGTTTATCTTCGGCTTCCCAAGTTGTAGATCTGAAGATCTCACACTCACCGAGTGTTAGTTCTAAGTGGAAACCATTTTCAAACTCGATTTTACACTAAAACAGACCTAAAAAGACATGTATTTCGTTCACTGGATAGTGGGATGAGGTAGTGTCGAAACTGGCTTGAATAGGACTCGAAATTACATCCGATTCAAGCGAAAACACTGCTCCAAACGCCAAAAACAGCCACGTTTGTGAATTGGATTGTTCTGTGCGAAGCCTAGCTTCGTACGAAGGCATACATGGCTGCCTTCGTACGAAGGCATACATGGCTGCCTTCGTACGAAGGCCCTGACTTCACACATCACAGCCCGATTCTCATACTTGACTCAGACGAAGACCTCTCCGACTCTAAGTTTAATCAGTACCTTAAGGTTGAAGGGGTGAACACTCGATTTTTCGAAGACAGACGTGAAGAACACTCGATTTTGAACAATGGAAGCAACACTCGTGTGAAGACTCCACCTTCGTACGAAGGCACAACTTCGTACAAAGCTTCTGTTTCCCACCGACACTCCAATTTTCGACCGTTTCAGCACTTTGGAAGACTTACGCATTCTGTCCCTGCACGCATGCTGATACGGCACTCCCTTCAATCCATCTCAGGCTGTGTTTACTTAGTAGACACGCACTGTGAGTATACTCGAACCCTTTTTCTCTTAACGCACTTTTGGGTGTTACATACGTTCTCTATCAAAAACACAACACATAACGCTTAACACTTTTATAAACGCTAACCGCTCCCGCATCCTATACGTGATTTGCTGAATGCTTGTTGCTATGCTTACACAATGATTACTTGCCCGGCCGCCTTTAGCAACGATAATACTATAGTTTCGACTCAGCACCTGTTTGTTCAGGGGTTGCTAAGGATCACATACTTTACTTCATGTGTTTGCTTTGGTGAACATGTATCGCACATACTCTACTCACAATCATGTGGTTAGGTTGTATCATTGTTGATAGTTACTTGATTCACCCGTTACGCGTTACATGCTGTGTAACGCCTCGCTTTTCGCAGCTTTCCGTTTTTAGAAAGTTTGTATCGTAATTCTATTTTTTGGAAACTTGTTTCCTTTGTAACCGTATTTCGTCTCAAGCCATTGTAAATCCGAGACATTGATCGTAATGAAATGAATCTTTTGTACATCATTTATACATTGTTTATACTTTGATACGTACGTTTGTTGTTACATAATCCCCCTAAACATAAGTTTAACTCATAAACGACGATCGTGTATTTGTAATTCGTAAATCTTCCATACATTCAATCACATGGTTATTCGATTATAAGATTAAGTTACATAACCTTCACTTGATTAATACCTGAATATGAATCATTCATACTTATTACATATGTTATGTTTCACACACTTATTTTATTCACATGTTTGTGTAATTAGAACATGCTTATTAATCATTTTGGGCCTTGATAACATGTGAGATATAAACTACACTTTATGTAACATGTTATTTATATAAAATGCACCTCAAATGTACATTATACTGTTAAAAAAAAAGATTATGGCAGCCCCTAAAGTCAGCGCCAAACAGCCCCATTATGTTGGGTTTTGTGGGCTTGTTTCAAGGTTTAACCCCTTCTAAACACTTCCAAAGCCCAACCCATTGAAACCCTAATCCCTTCCCTATATAATAAGCACTTCCCCACTCCTTATTCCACTTTTACAAGCCTCCAAACACTTCAAAATCCCTCCCAAACTCAGCTGAGTTTCAGCCACGTTTTTGAAAGTTCCAGCCATAAAAAGTGAGTTTTAACTCACTTCTACTTCAATTTTCTTCTTGTTTCTTTCTTCTTAACACTTGGATAACCTCTAGGAAGGTTTTCACAAGTTCGCTTGGGTAAACTAAGGTGAAACCTCACCATTTTTGAGGTCCAAAGTGCACCTATAATTCTGCTCATTTTTATCTTTTTTTTTTGGAAGAAAACTAATGTTTTCTTCATACATTCCTATGTCCTTATGCCACTATTCAAGACTATGATTAAGTATGCTTAAAAACAAGGTTCATACAAATTCAGAGGTTTTAATCCTCTAAACTTTCTATTTTTAAAAGGGTTTTTGTCACACCCCCAAAATACCACATGCGAAAACCCCCGTGTAACACCTCGTAAAATCACGTCCAATAATGTATTGACACGTGTAATAAACCCTAATAAAGTCGAACGTTGAATTTGAGGGACTAATTTTGCGAAAAATCAAAAACTTTGATTATAGAAGGACTGTAAGTGTTAACATCCTTATTATAAGCCTCTGAGTAATGTTGCATAGTAATCATTAATCAGATAGGGGCCACTTGTTGATAAAGAATAGCCGTTTGCGTAATTAATTGAAAGTTTGCACAATGAAGGGTTAAAAGCGTCAACATATTAATTCTTACCTCTGAGTGACCTTTTAACAAACCGGAAGCTTCATGATATTTGATTATACTCCCAGGAATGCCAATTATTGGTCATTTAAGGCTTTTGTGCCTTTAAGTGACGTTACGCGCAACTTCACAAGTTTAAGGGGTTAAAAGCGTCAATATGTTTAATTATACCTCTGAATGGCCTTTTAACGAACCCAAAGCATCGTGATGTTTTATAATACTCCCAAGAATGCCTAATATGGATTAGATAAAGCTTCGATGCTATTAAACGATGATATACGCAAGTTTGCGCATTAAAGGGACCAAAAGCGTCAACTTTTGAATCTACGCCTTTTGGTGACCATTTAAGCAAATGAGAGTGTAGAAATATTTAAACACATGCTTGGGAATACCCATTATGGGCCATGGAAGGCTTGGATATCAATAAACGACATTTCGCGCTACTTTGTGCTATTAAGGGACTAATTGCGTCAAACTGCAAAAGTCTATCGATTCGTATAATATCGAACCTTCCGGAATATGATCATGAGTTAAACATGCCCTAAATATCCTTTACATAGCTTAGATATAGGCTTAAAGGTGTTTGGTGCACAAAAATAAACTTTTAAGTCAATCAGTGACTAAAAGCGTCAAAAAGTGCAAAAGTTTTCATTTTCGCGCATATCTTACATTCTGAATATATCCGGACATCAAAAAATTTATGTAACCACTAAAATATTTTATTTTAGTGTTTGGCTTGATAAAATTCCATTCCTCGCGTAATTTGGATCGTTTTTCGCGTCCGTTCGTGTTTCGTCGTAATTAGTCGAACAACGTGACCGTACGGCCAAACGGACCGACATTCGACATGTTTTTGAGCTTGTTTCATGTCCCCTATATTTATGCATCATAGTAGAGCCTTGAAATAAGGTTAACAGGCCTTAGATGTGTCAGAAACACACTTATATGATGACAGGGACCATTTCTGCAAGTTTACCAAACTTTGGACTAGACCAGAACCTTAGGCGGGCCGCGTAAGGCCACACAGATCACCTACACGAGCCGCGAGACAAGATCAGATGCAGAAAACTGGTTTTAGTTGCTGGTTTTTGCTGAAAATGGTTTCCATACTCTCATATCTCGATTCTATGGGCTGCCAACTGATTTTAAAAGTGGTTTTACACATGTTTTGATCTGGTTGCACCTTCCGACACTTGTCACGATCCCTTGAGGTCCCGAAAACTATATAAAGAAGGTGGGTTTCACTTGTTCTTTCACACCATCATTCTATTCTGCTTGCTCTCTGAATTCTGTGAGGATCTCGAGCTTCTTGAGAACCTCTTTCAATCCATTGGACCTTTGTAAGTGTCCTTTCGTGACTAGTTTGTTTTATTTAGCGTTTATAGCCGAAAAGTCAAGCGTTTTCGATAAACGTTTTGACTTTTAAATGGTTAAGCCATTGTTCGCAACGAACATTGCTACGTGACCATAATTAGATAGGTATTAAACCCTCATAAGGGTACCTCCTAATTACCACGTTTACTTAGTTAAATTGTCGGGTCAAAATAATTAAAATAAAAGTCAAACGAGTTAGTTTTAAATAAAATTCATAACTATTAACATAGAAGCCATAACATCAGGTTTCTCACTTTAATAACTTGGTAAATATTAGTTGAACATGTCTAAGCATATTCAACCCGACAATTCTGAGTTTAGGCTCGGTTCGGAACCGAAAGTCGTAAAAGTTGACTTTTGCTTTGACTTTCAGTTCTGATCCGATTTAGCTTAGTTTAGATATGCCTTAGAGCTCTTTTATGACCAGGTTATATGTTAGTATAACCCTCTATGATTATACAACTTGGTTCCTAATTTATCCGATTCATTTGCATGTTTCCGTTATATGCCTAAATGTTGACCATTATGCCATTTTGACCTTAAAACAAGATTTTTTGAAAATTTGAGAGGGCAAAAACCTTTGTTACTAAATTATAAACATGTCCTAAAAATTTGACATCAGTTTGAGGCCTAGATTAGGAGTTATGCTCAATATCGTAATTAAGAAGCTTTTTATTAATTAAACGGCACAATTAGCATATAACCTATTTAAACCCAAATTTTTATACCAAAATTTTTACCCACTGATGTGATATAATATTTTGGGATTTTTTTAAGATTTTTATTTATTTTTAAGCTGAGCGGAACATAGGGTTCTAGCTTTGATTCGGTAATTGTCGGTTATACCCTTTATGCTCATAAAATGAGTTTTACATAACCTTTTGATACCAAACCTTTTGCTACTGAGGTTTTAAGTAAATTTTTATAATTTAACAGTAAGCAAAAGTTTTAAACCCAGATTTCCAGATTTGACCTTTTAAAGCCTATGTGAAATTACCAAAATGCCCCTTCGGTGCATAGTTTGGTTATAAATGATAAACTTAACATATATGCAATACCCTACTGATATAACTTATTAAATTAAGTATTTTTACTGATTATATCAGACCTGAATCTCAGATTAATATTTAAACTCTTTTATAAGATTTAAAATGACCAAAATACCCCTACGGGGCATAATTTGAGTTTAAATCCATTTTGGGCAGGATGGAAGGTATCCTACTGATATCACAACATATGTAAGGCATATTAACTTAGGAAACCTGTTAATGACTCATTTGGTTACCCGTTATGCAATTTTCGCGTTCGGTGCGGTTTATGTAACTAGTTTGCATAAATTAGCCAAAACGGGTCAAACCTTATCATTTTTACCTCAAAATCCAGAATGTGTTTAGTTTACCCATATTAAGCGAGTATACAAACTTGTCGGGTCTAAACCACATTCTAATCCGGTCTTCGCTTAATCGTGCGTTTTGAACCGTATCTTCCTTTAAAACTAACCGGTCTAAGTTTAGGCTTAATTAAGACCCGTTAGGAATCTAATAGGTTATAAAAACCTTCGTTCCAGATTTAGGAGCCCAGTAAAAGCTATCTGCACTTGTTGATTGAATACGGTTGAGATAAATTTGAATATTTGCCTCGGATAAATACTTTTAACTTATTTTCCCTATACGGGCTTGGGATACGGTATTATAATAATACCGCTTGGTCGGGTATGTAGTTGTTTAAATCGGATTGTGATTAATATATTTACATAACCCGTTTTAATCTGTTTTATTTGGTATATGGCCCGTGGGGGTTAATGACCATGTCCCGGACATCCTTGGCATCATTCATTGAAATGGCCACGACTTAAGCACGGGGTGTAGGCATACACCTGATAGTTGTATATGTAAAAAGTGGTAACCCACTTTAAGGAATTAACCTTGTGGGCATTATACCTATGGCGTGTCAGTTAATCTTGTCCGGCTCTTCTAACCGGCCCTGACGGACGACAAATAAGTAAAACTGTATACAAGATTATTTTTAAATAATTGTCCCAAGTTATAAAAGATATTTTGTGCCTTGTGCATTCAAATCAATTTTCTTAAACTCTTTTCAAAATGAGTCAGTTAATTGTATTTACCAGTGTAAACTGACGTATTTTCCAAAAGGTTAAAGTGTATGTACTAGACGGAATAGGCTGGCTACTCCTGAGTGAATAAATAAAAGTCTTGCAAGCTTGGTTACTTAAGATCTGTTGAACAATTATCTTCTATTTGATCCGCCTATGGATCCAATACATTCCGTTTGTAATACTTGATATTACTTTTCATTCGGTTTGTAATATATTTATCTTTCGACTTCCGCTGTGCATTTAAACTGTGATAATTTGACCATGATGATATCAACTACGTCACGATACTCCCCACCGGGCCCACCGGTAATACGTGGAAATATCGGGGTGTGACAGGTTGGTATCAGAGCCAACATTGAGTGAATTAAACACTAGTCTTTTGTGTTTAATCTCAATGACACAGTAGCACATTCCTTAGATCCTTTTGAGTCTATACTTAACATAGGAATGCTCCCATCCCTATTAAGTAAACGTTGTTTTTGATTTTATGTATTTTGAATAAGTCGCCAAGCAAGGAGGCTGTTGATAGAGATTCTCTTCATCCGAAGCCAAGAAATGCCAAGTTTCATAATACGGCTAGAATAAGTGTGCGACCGGTTTGGAGGAAGACCTTTATAGATTCATTCTCAAAACCAAACCCATTTGAATTGCAATCAGACTTCAGAGTCTATACCGGAGGTCCTTGAGGCTCAAATTTTAAAGTCTGCGCCAGTGGAGTCCATACCAGGTGGTCCTTGAGGCTCGCGTTTTGAAAATAATACCAATGGATCCTGATAATCCCTATTCGTTACCTTTAAATTTTGAAATCCCAGATTTGGATTGTATCGGTTAAAACCCAATCCGTGATCCATATCATTCCTTAACCATTGAATCCTTGAATTCTACTTCTATAACGAATCCTGATTGGAATATTTACATTATTCATTGAGATCTTCAGTATCTCTACCGTGTACAGTAAACAAAGAAGAGAAACAATCAAAATGGAGCAAGGGAGGCGTTAGAGAATCCTTCTTTCATAATGTTCTTTGTCTTTTAAGTCCTTACAAGGACCTATCTCTTCTATTTTAGTCCCTGTATGGACATACCTTTTGACTTAAGACCCTATATGGGCATTTGCTATTTAGTCCTTTCATGGGCACAATATTTCATTAAAAGTCTTTTCGTAGACATAATATTTTATCAAGGTCCCCTGGCGGACATAAAAAAAAATTCATTACATTCCTTTAAAGGATGTATTATTTCATCATAGTCCCTTCGTGGACATATTATTCCAATAAAATCCTTTATGGATATGATATTTTATTATAGTCCCTTTAAGGACATATTGTTTCATTAATAAGTCTCATTGAGGACGTACCTTTCGACATAAAGTCCCTACGAGGACAATTGTTTATTAACGTCCCTTCATGGACATGTTATATCCTAAAAGTCCACAATGCGGACATATTTTATAATCCCTTTACGGACTATTATTTTCTTTTAGTCCCTGCATGGACTAGTATTACCTCAAAGTCCCAATAAGGACTTATCTTCCTATGTAGTCCATACGTGGACGTTTGTTTATTATAATTCTCTAATGAACTTGTTTTTTTAAGTCCTTTTATGGACGTATTATTTCATTAAACCCCTATGGGGATATGTTATTTCTAAATAGTCCTTTCGTGAGCAAGAGATTTCATTATAAGTCCTTTAGTGGACATGATATTTCATTATAACCTCTTTGTAAATATGACTTTTCGTTATAGCCCCTTCATGGGCAAACTATTTTAATATAGTCCCTATACGGACTTGTAATTTCTTTTTGGTCCTCTATGGACAAATATGATACTAAAAGTCCTGTTTAAGGCACTATAGTCAATTTCCTAATGATTTATTAAAAATTTCAGAAATTTTAAATAGGTATTCATATCGTCCCTTATCATCCATTAGTGTGAATTTTATTCGAACTTTATCGATCAGCTAAATAATTTCAAAAGATCTTCTTAATGGTTTACCCCTGCCAAGTGGCAAGTCCACATTAATTGGCCAAAACTTTTGGTAGTTAAGGATGATTATTCCTTCTACTATGATAGTTAAGGGAGATACCCCTTCTATCTAGAGGTGGTGAACTATGTTCAAGCCTCCAAACCTGTATGATCAATACGATCATGGTAATATTGTGTAACCATTAAGACAAATTAATCTTGTTAACATCTGAGGACATGTTAACACTCCTGGCAGTGTGACATGAGAGACAACACCAGCCGTCAAGGTATTGGATTGCATCCAAGCCTTAAAGCCTATATGATCAGAGTAGATCATGGCAAGTATCATCAATATGATGATCATACCATAAACATCCATTAGTGGTGGAGTGCCTACGGGCTATACTTGTTGTCTAATAAGACAATGACAGTTGTGGTCTATGACCCCCTGTCTACAAATGTTGGACTATGTCCAAACATAATAGTCTATATGATCAGTGTGATCATGACTAATATCATCTAATACGATGATCATGCTATTTAACATCCTTTAGTAATGTTTCGCCTACAGACCATATTATATTGTCCATTTGTGACAAAGACATTGTGATCTTTACGATCCCTTGTTTAAGGTAGTGAGTTGTGCTCAAGCCTAATAGTCTATATGATCAATACGATCATGACTAAAATCATCAGTACGATGATTAAAAAAAATTTAACATCCTTAATGATGTTTTGCCTAAGGGCTATATTATATTGTCCAATTGAGACGAGGCAATTGTAATCTTTCGTGATTCTTTGCCCAAGGGGGGTGAGCTATGCTCAAATCCCATAGTCTATATGATCAATGTGATCCTGACTAATATCATCAGTATGATGATCATAATATTAACATCCCTAGTGATGAAATGCCTACGGGCTATACTTCATTTTATTGGAGATAAGACAAAGTTAGTGGTGGTGTTTATGATCCCCTGTTCAAAGTAGTGGGTTATACCCAACCCTAACAGTCTATATGATCAGTGCGATCATGATTAATATCATCTAATACGATGATCATATTATTTTATAGGATATTTTAAGTACAGTCTTAGGTATTCCTATCTTCATAGTGAGATTTCAAGAAGTACTTTTCGACTCGATGGTTATGATTATATGTATCTTGACGGTGATTTAGATAACGAAACTAGAGTAATACAATAAACACATGGTGGATACGCCGCTGGTACTTCCTATATATAAGTGTGTTTATTGTATTTCCCTTCGTGGCATTATCCTGAATCACCGATAGGAGCTATATCACCTACAAATTATATACTATATTGGTACATCGTCGAAGGTGATGGGTAATGCCCAAGCCTTAAAGTCTACAAGATCGATAAGATCATGATTGATATACTCAATGACGATAATTATATATATACATATATGTATATATGTAAGCATTCATTAACGATGCCCTAGGATTTGGCGAAATAAATCGCCTTTCAAAGACGATGACAATGGTAGTCTATGACTCCCTGTCCAACGGTGAAGAACTAGGTCCAAATCTTAAAACCCCTAATCTAATAAGATTGCGGCTTATAAATTAATGTCCTCCGTGACAGGCCTTAGTGCCATATCTAAATGTCCTTTGCGACGAGGCCTTCGTGCCGTATAATCATTTATGTCCTACATGACTAGGCTTTATGCCATATCTTTCTACGTCCCCCGCAACGGGCTTCTATGCCATATGTGTATATATAATAAAAGTCATGTAAGGCTAGCCTTCAATCTCTTGTCAAGGACAATTGTGACATTATGATCCTCTGTCAAATAGGAAATGGACTCGCTCCAAACCTTAATTGCCATTGATGGTCCTTTTGTGACCTAGGCTAAATGTAATGGATGTACATTCAAATAACACTCATTAAGAATGTTCGGAATGTAATAGCCTATACGGTTTATGGATGTCGTGGCTAATCTATGTCAGGTCATCAGGATGATGACTAGCAATTGTTTAATTTTGGTGTTTAGTGCTGAGCTTCGAGTATGGCAAACTTGGATGAGACACATAACAGTCACAATACAGATGATGCGACAAATGCTAATGATGCTACAAAGGTGAACCTCAAGGTTAAATGGAGATAATCTCCAAGCTGTGATTAATGCAGCTGTTAGAAAGGCCATGGGAAAGAATCTGAAAAGGTTCGAAAAGCCGAATGCTACTTGCTCTAAATCATACTACCCTGCTCATGAGAAGAGCTTTGCTCACACTTCGAATGCAAAGGACAACCCAAATTAGATGACATATAGCAAGGAGCCGTGTTCCTCTGAAGGATGTACTTAAAAGTACTTTGTCTCTTGCAAGTCAAGAGACTTCAATGGCGAAAAAGGGGCCATTGGTTGCGTAAAATTGTTGGATGAAACAGAAACCATTATGGACATCAATGATTGTGCTGAGAGAGACATTGTGAGATATGTATCACAGTCATTCAAGGGCAGTGCCCTTAATTGGTGGAAGACTTTAATGAAATTTCAGAAAGAATACTCCTACACAATTGGAGATGGTTCAAGTTGTCTACAACTTAGAATGGAAAAGGTGGAATAAGAATTTCCTGATTCTCACCATGATGGATCTAGACCGTAATCAGAACATTTTAGACTTTAGCTTTTGTCTGGGATAGTACCCATTCAGTAAACCCAGAATCTAAGCATAATGCAATATATATATATATATATAGGGTAAGGTTCATGCGAGAACCACCTTTATTGCGAGAACCGCGAGAACCAATGTGAACACAACCTAAAATAGCTAAAAAAAAACCTAAAAAAAAACCTAACCCCCACCCCCCCCCCAAAAAAAAAAAAAAAAAAACCTAACCCCCCCCCCTCACAAGCTAAATGCTAAAAACTAAAACCCCCAAAAAACCTAACCCCACCCCCACCCCCCCCCCCCCAAAAACCTAAACCCCCCTCCCCCACCCCCTAAAAACCTAAACCCCCCACCCCCCCCCAAGCTAAATGCTAAAAACTAAACCCCCAAAAAACCTAAAAAAATATAAAAAAATCAAACAAAAATCTAATTTTTTTTAATATTTTTTATGTTAAAATCGCTACTTTTAGTAGCCAAAAAAAAATTTTTTTGCCTACTAAAAGTAGCGATTTTCTTATAAAAAAAATTGTGTGTTTTTTAGCTATTTTTAGGCATTTTTGGTTGTGTTCACATTGGTTCTCGCGGTTCTCGCAGTAAAAGGTGGATCCTAACGGATCTTTGTCCTATATATATATATATAGGTGGTTTAGTATTGGAAATAAGAAGGCATGTTAAAACGTCAAAGTCTGCTTCTTATAAATCCATTATGGATCTATCTCAGCTACTCAGGTTATATAGATTAAGAAATAAACCAGTCAAAGCTGAGACTGCCCTAAAATTTGTCAAAGATTTTACAGCTAAGTGTAGAAGGATTAAGAATGGAGGCGCCTAACCATTCTGTTGAATGAATAGAGGCGGTTCACATAAATAACGACACCAGATAAACCCCTTATTGTGACTTTATTGCTAAGAGTTATGTTTGGATTCAGGTGCTACTGAGTCTCTCATAAAAACCGCAAGCTTAGAAAACTTTTAAGATTTTTCCGTATGAACCCCAAATATCAAGTGTGAGGTAAAACTTACAGGCGAAATCATAGGAACCATTTCTTTCTTTCCTGTCAGAATCTTTATTCGTAAAATTCTAGAGTACTCCTTCTCCAGATGGAGTACGTCAATATATGTTATTTTATTTTATTATCTCATTGATTTCTATCAACTGCGAATGCCAGACTGTATGATAAAAGCGCCATATGAGGATTGGTGTATCTTAATGTGTTCCATAGATTGCTTCCATGCTTGATCAGTATGGAGGTTTAATGCACGGGACCACTGAAATATCCCAATGGTCATATTGTACTAAAGTCGGCTAATGGTATTTAAAGAAGATATCCAGTATAGAAATGTCCATGTAAGTGTCTTTAATTAGGGTATCAATGCTTCGTAAAGAAAATGTGTCATTTATTTGACACAGACAAAGATAGATGAACCGGAGCTTAAGATTTGGAAAATCTCTGTAATCTCCTTGTGTCTCGACTATCTTCCCCAAAGAAGTACCCTGTTTACCTCCGAAGACTAGTAGAGTTAAGATTAACATCCCGCTTAGGGTTGCAGTATTGTGAGATCTCCGTGTCGATTAGTACCACCAATTAGGGAATAATAGAAACCCTAATTAGATGAGTTTTTAAGATAAAGGTTCTTAAAGCCTGAATCATAATTCTAAAGGTTCAGCATTATTAAATAAGAAATACGGTTCATTATGCTTATGCATTGATTGCCGCAACACTATTTTGGCAACAATTAAGAATCGCCATGAACTGCCCAGGATCGTCGATTTGTTCGACTAACTATAAGGATTTTCTATTCCTTAAGATTGGTTTTAAACGGTAGTTGGAATAACCATCTCACCTTAAATAAGCTTTTCCATAATAGCTGGTATATTAAGTATCAAGGCTGCTCCTTAGGAGACCTTGTATAGATGGAATGTCAAGAATCCGTTTGATGGACAGAATTTTTGATAAATCCAATTATCCGGATCAGAAGGATTACCTTGGAAATTACGGATGAGATCATAAAAAGTTATGATCGTCTGGAAACTGCCAGTAATCGAGGGAAATCAATGATTGATGAAAGACGCAAACCTCTTAAGTTCTTGTTAAGGAATAAGATTCAACAGAAAGTATCACCCTGGAAGGCTGTGCTGAAAATTTAATACACCAGGCTAGCTAAGCTCTGATATATAGAATCTTTCGAGGAAATCGAATATATCAAGGTTGGTAACCTATAAGCTAAAACTTACCTGAGGAGCTTGATGGAAATCAATGTGTCCCACACTAATGATTTAAGGATATGTTTCGCCGATAAGTCGAGAGCATTATCCCATAATGATATGCGGATTAATAAAAACTTATAGTTTATGGTGAATCAGCATCGATTGAGGATCAATGAGATTAGAAGCTCCAAAAGGGTACATGTACCTATTATAAAGGTCATCATGGGTGCTTGGAGAGGCCCCAGATATGCTGTGGGAGATTAAGTCCATTATAAGACAGAAAGTACTTCCATCTTTTGAGCAAATCTCAAGGTCGAGATTTCTTTTAAGGGGGCGAGGATGTAACACCTCGTAAAATCACGTCCAATAATGTATTGACACGTGTAATAAACCCTAATAAAGTCGAACGTTGAATTTGATGGACTAATTTTGCAAAAAATCAAAAACTTTGATTATAGAAGGACTGGAAGTGTTAACATGCTTATTATAAGCCTCTGAGTAACGTTGCATAGTAATCATAATCACATAGGGGCCACTTGTTGATAAAGAATAGCCGTTTGCGTTGTTAATTGAAAATTTGCACAATGAAGGGTTAAAAGCGTCAACATGTTAATTCTTACCTCTGAGTGACCTTTTAACAAATCAGGAGCTTCATGACATTTGATTATACTCCCGGGAATGCCAATTATTGGCCGTTTAAGGCTTTTGTGCCTTTAAGTGACGTTATGGCGCAACTTCGCAAGTTTAAGGGGTTAAAAGCGTCAATATGTTTAATTATACCTCTGAATGGCCTTTTAACGAACCCGAAGCATCCTGATGTTTTATAATACTCTCAAGAATGCCTAATATGGATTAGATAAGGCTTCGATGCTATTAAACGATGATATACGCAAGTTTGCGCATTAAAGGGACCAAAAGCGTCAGCTTTTGAATATACGCCTTTTGGTGACCATTTAAGCAAACAAGAGCGTAGCAATATTTAAACACATGATTGGGAATACCCATTATGGGCCATGGAAGGCTTGGATATCATTAAACGACATTTCGTGCTAATTTGTGCTATTAAGGGACTAATTGCGTCAAACTGCAAAAGTCTATCGATTCGTATAATATCGAACCTTCCGGAATATGATCATGAGTTAAACATGCCCTAAGTATCCTTTACATAGCTTAGATATAGGCTTAGAGGTGTTTGGTGGGCAAAAATAAACTTCTAAGTCAAGCAGTGACTAAAAGCGTCAAAAAGTGCATAAGTTTGCATTTTCGTGCATATCTTACATTCTAAATATATCCGGACATCCAAAAATTTATATAACCACTAAAATATTTTATTTTAGTGTTTGGCTTGATAAAATTCTATTCGTCGTGTAATTTGGATCGTTTTTCGTGTCCGTTCGTGTTTTGTCGTAATTAGTCGAACAACGTGACCGTACGGCCAAACGGACTGACATTCGACATGTTTTTGAGCATGTTTCATGTCCCCTATGTTTATGAATCATAGTAGAGCCTTGAAATAAGGTTAACAGGCCTTAGATTTGTCAGAAACACAATTATATGATGACAGGGACCATTTCTGCAAGTTTACCAAACTTTGGACCAGACCAGAACCTTAGGCGGGCCGCGTAAGGCCACACAGATCACCTACGCGGGCCGGGAGACAAGATCAGATGCAAAAAACTGGTTTTAGTTGCTGGTTTTTGCTGAAAACGGTTTCCATACTCTCATATCTCGATTCTATGGGCTGCCAACTGATTTTAAAAGTGGTTTTACACATGTTTTGATCCGGTTGCACCTTCCGACACTTGTCACGATCCCGTGAGGTCCTGAAAACTATATAAAGAAGGTGGGTTTCACTTGTTCTTTCACACCTTCATTCCATTCTGTTTGCTCTCTGAATTCTGTGAGGATCTTGAGCTTCTTAATAACCTCCTTCAGTCCATTGGACCTTTTGTGACTAGTTTGTTTTATTAAGCGTTTATTGTCGAAAAGTCAAGAGTTTTCGATAAACGTTTTGACTTTTAAATGGTTGAGCCATTGTTCGCAACGAACATGGCTACGTGACCGTAATTAGATAGGTATTAAACCCTGATAAGGGTACCTCCTAATTACCACGTTTACTTAGTTAAATTGTCGGGTCAAAATAATTAAAATAAAAGTCAAACGGGTTAGTTTTAAATAAAATTCATAAATATTAATATAGAATCCATAACATCAGTTTTCTCACTTTAATAACTTGGTAAATATTAGTTGAACATGTCTAAGCATGTTCAACCCGACAATTCTAAGTTTAGGCTCGGTATGGAACCGTAAGTCGCAAAAGTTGACTTTTGCTTTGACTTTCAGTTCTGACCCGATTTAGCTTAGTTTAGATATGCCTTAGAGCTCTTTTAGGACCAGGTTATATGTTAGTATAACCCTCTGTGATTATACAACTTGGTTCCTAATTTATCCGATTCATTTGCATGTTTCCGTTATATGCCTAAATGTTGACCATTATGCCCTTTTGACCTTAAAACGAGATTTTTTGAAAACGTGAGAGGGCAAAAACCTTTGTTACTGAATTATAAACATGTCCTAAAAATTTGACATCAGTTTGAGTTCTAGATTAGGAGTTATGCTCAATATCGTAATTAAGAAGCTTTTTATTAATTAAACGACATAATTAGCATATAACCTATTTAAACCCAAATTTTTATACCAAACTTTTTACCCACTAATGTAATATAATATTTTGGGATTTTTGAAGATTTTATTTATTTTTAAGCTGAGCATAACATAGGGTTCTAGCTTTGATTCGGTAATTGTCGGTTATACCCTTTATGCTCATAAAATGAGTTTTACATAACCTTTTGATACCAAACCTTTTGCTACTAAGGTTTTAAGTAAATTTTTATAATTTAACAGTAAGCAAAAGTCTTGAACCCAGATTTCCAGATTTGACCTTTTAAAGCCTATGTAAAATTACCAAAATGCCCCTTCGATGCATAGTTTGGTTATAAGTGATAAATTTCACATATATGCAATACCCTACTAATATAACTTATTAAATTAAGTATTTTTACTGATTATATCTGACCTGAATCTCAGATTAATATTTAAACTCTTTTATAAGATTTAAAATGACCAAAATACCCCTACGGGGCATAATTTGAGTTTAAATCCACTTTGGGCATAATGGAAGGTATCCTACTGATATCACAACATATTTAAGGCATATTAATTTAGGAAACCAGTTCATGACTCATTTGGTTACCCGTTACGCACTTTTCGCGTTCGGGGCGGTTTATGCAACTAGTTTGCATAAATTAACTAAAACGGGTCAAACCTTATCATTTTTACCTCAAAATCCAGAATGTGTTTAGTTTACCCATATTAAACGAGTATACAAACTTGTCGGGTCTAAACCACATTCTAATCCGGTCTTCGCTTAATCGTGCGTTTTGAACCGTATCTTCCTTTAAAACTAACCGGTCTAAGTTTAGGCTTAATTAAGACCTGTTAGGAATCTAATAGGTTATAAAAACCTTCGTTCCAGATTTAGGAGCCCAGTAAAAGTTATCTGCACTTGCTGATTGAATACGGTTGAGATAAATTTAAATATTTGCTCAGGTAAATACTTTTAACTTATTTTCCCTATACGGGCTTGGGATACGGTATTATAATAATACAGATTGGTCGGGTATGTAGTTGTTTAAATTGGATTGTGATTAATATATTTAGATAACCCATTTTAATCTGTTTTATTTGGTATATGGCCCTTGTGGGGTTAATGACCATGTCCCGGATATCCTTGGCATCATTCATTGAAATGGCCACGACTTGAGCACGGGGTGTAGGCATACACCTGACAGTTGTATATGTAAAAACTGGTAACCCACTTTAAGGAATTAACCTTGTGGGCATTATACCTGTGGCGTGTCAGTTAATCTTGTCCGGCTCTTCTAACCAGCCCTGACGGACGACAAATAAGTAAAACTGTATACAAGATTATTTTTAAATAATTGTCCCAAGTTATAAAAGATATTTTGTGCCTTGTGCATTCAAATCAATTTTCTTAAACTCTTTTCAAAATGAGTCAGTTAATTGTATTTACCGGTGTAAACTGACGTATTTTCCAAAAGGTTAAAGTGTAGGTACTAGACGGAATAGGCTGGCTACTCCTGAGTGAATAAATAAAAGTCTTGCAAGCTTGGTCACTTAAGATCTGTTGAACAATTATCTTCTATTTGATCCGCCTGTGGATCCTATACATTCCGTTTGTAATACTTGATATTTCTTTTCATTCGGTTTGTAATATATTTATCTTTCGACTTCCCATTCATTAAGATAATGTAATTCAAAACATAAACTTAAAACTCAACATGTTCAGTGGAAGCATAATTCATTGTTTAAGTATTTCAAAAACCCAAATGTATGAGAACAAATAGCCTTGACTTGTGTTTCCTTGTATCTCGACCCATGACCACTCCAGCAGTTCCAGATAGCAAGTTACACATTCAAGAATCTAACGACCTGCAAGCATGCAGACAAGTGTATCAGCATAATGCTGGCAAGTTCACAGTTTTGTAAAACGTAATTTGCCAATCATTTGTTTAAAAGCATGTTGATAATAACTCGAATACCGCAAGATGGTGTCAGTTTGTTTGCCCTTCCCCAATGCCTATCAACATTGGTCGAGTGGTTAAGGTCATTAGTTCATGCCCGTCCTCCCCGGTACGGTGTGAGGGTGCCAAACCTAATAGCGCTATCAACTAATAACCACGTTGCCTCCCCGGCAACTAGTTTGGTAGTAGGTGGCACTTAAGTGATAGATATGAGTGTATATCCAACATCGAATTTAAACCCAGTAAAACCCGTATTCCTCCCCGGAATATTTACCCGTTTGTCCCTCCCCGGGACGCATGCTCGAAAAGAGTAGTGAACTCACCTTTTTTCTTGACAGATTAGATTTAAGTGTATAAAACCTAGAGCGATCGACCATGCCCTATAATACTAACCATGGGTTATTAGGCCTTGTTTACACATTGCACGAAAATCCTACACATGTCTAGCAACTAGCACGCAAACAAGAAGTCACATGGCACGTCTAAACTTTTGGTTCTATAACCGTGTTCATAACTTTTCTACGATGTTACTTATGCTATTTATACGATTACCAAACAAACATGGATACTACAAGTAGCAAGTTGGTTCGTACGCGTTCATGCTTTACTACATAGAAAATCACTGAAAATGAGCTGTTTTGGGTGACCCGTTTAACCTGTTTAAAACTCTTCAAAAATTATGATTTTTTATGTGACGCACATCTTAGAGGGGTAACCCTTGTGTTAAAATTTAAGGTCTAACTCTTTACCAATAATTTATAAAAATTCATTTACTAAGCTGCAATCAGATTCGTCACTTCTGACTGTAGTTTACGGAAAAAATCATTTAAATTTCCTCGTTTATCCGATTGAAGAAATTCCAGTTGGAGATTTTTGGAATCACCTGGAAGTATTTACAGTAAAAATTTCAGATCATAACTCAATTCCTATATTGAGTTATGATATTTGATGCGTGTGAAGTGTTATATATATTAGGTGTATATTTTAAGCCCTTTTTACACTTTTTAGCCAAGTTTTAAATTTATAAACACGATATTTACTAACACTAAACCCACATATGGGCAAGTGCACCCATCGTGGACGTAGTATAGTGTTGGTAAGATACCGAGGTCGTCCAAGGACACAAGAGCTTTTAGTACCGGTTTATCCTCAACGTCTAATCAAATCAAAATGTTAGAAAAAGGTTTTTAAACTAGGAAAATAAAACTAACTAAAATGCTGAAAAGTAAAGTAAAAGTAAAAACAGATAGACAAGATGAATCACTTGGATCCGATTCATGTGTAGTGTAATCTTTGATTATTTTCGCACTTTTGCACTTGTTTAAGAGATTATCTTAGTTATTGTAGTAGGCCCCTCTTTTGAAGGCGACGTTACCCTCAACCCAGTAGTTTGAGTCAGCAAGGATACAATCCTAAAGGCTCGGATTATTGAAAGATAATTAATTAAGTTATTAATGCATAATGTGGTAGGCCCCTCTTTTGAAGGCGACGTTACCCTCGGCTAAGTAGTCTGAGTCAGCAGGGATACATTCCTAAGTAGCCGGGTTAAAGTTTTAATAGTAGTTTAACTTATGAGGGGATCAAAGAGTTTGGACCCCCGCCATCCAATACCGTTGGGTATTGAAGGAGGTCCTACTAAATTTGACCCAGGTCCTTTGCAGGATCTATACACTGAACAATGGCAAGACTCTTACCAAACCGTTCCCTTAACCCCCGACTAGGTAGCCAACATACCTCCATATAGACCGTGGAGATATGAATGGTGAAAATCTTTTATTTTATATAGACAATAAAATAATGCCAAGACACCACGGACAAACGATAAGGAAGAATCACCTTCAACATAAGAAACTAGTAATTAAAGTCATTACTACAAAACCAATTAAAAAGTGCAAAAGATTAAAAATAAAAAGTATTACACTAAACACTTGTCTTCACCAAGTGATGTAAGAGACTTAGGCAAACATGGCCTTTGATTGTCAAGAACTCTTACGATCAATCTTGGATCCTGAGACGACTCACACACTCTATGATGGACAATGGATGATGGTGGTGGATGATGGTGTTGTGATGGTGGTGGGTGGTGGGTGAAGTGTGAGAGAGGTGGTGTGCCAAGGGATGAGTTGCAAGAGCTCCAAGCACTCCTATTTATAGGCTGAACAGAAGCTCGGGCACGGCCCCGTGTCCATCCTCCTCTCTTTCTTCATTAAATGCAGTTTGTCTGCATTAGTTGAGCACAACCCCGTGTGCAGAAGCATATCTGTACTATCAATATTTGCCTGGATTCCGCGAATCTTATAGTTGACCACGGCCCCGTGCCCGCTAAGCACGCCCCGTGGTGGGCAATGGAAGATTCTACCACTTTGTCTTTTCTGCTGACACTTGGGCACGCCCCCGTGCTCACTAAGCACGGGGCGTGTTCAGGCTTCTGTCTTCTTGTTTTGCTTGGGAAGATGCTGTCGGGAGGTTGGGCATGCCACGTTTGTTCCTTTTCTTGTATTTATGTTAGATTTAGCTGTCTTTTTACTTCTTTTGTCTATTTGAGCTCATTTAATCCTGAAAATACAAAAGGAAGACAAAAGCACACTTTTTCCAACATTAAGGGTTAGTTTTATGCCACAATTGATGTAATTTATATGTTGCATTTTGTGCACATCAAATACCCCCACACTTGAATCTTTGCTTTTCCTCAAGCAAAACTCTTTATAATGTGGCTTTTTCACTCCCAAATGGAATGGGTAGAAGAGAAGGTTTTTGGGCTTGTCATAGAGTGTCGGAATTTCCAAGATTCCTTATTTAACTTTTATTTTTATTTATTTACAATCCTATTCGTCATGATTTATTAAAAAACGTTTCATAAGATAAATTACTTATTAGGGCATAACATGCCTTTTTTTAAAATTCTATTTATATACGAGTTCACATACCTCACGGGGGATCACTCAACACTCGGCCGAAGGTGTATTTTTAGTGAATCACTCTAGAGCGGCATGGAACTTACTCCTACCATAAGCTTGCCAAGCAATCAATCCTCCTCCTTTTTAACTATATACCTTTGTAAATATCAAGAGGACTTTTTGAAGGGTTAGGCTTGGGCTAAAGTGGGTGGTTGGGTTAGTGATTAGTGAAAGGGCGAAAAGCGTAAAAAGCGTCGGTTTTTTGAAAGACTTTTTATTTTTCACAATTTTATTTTATTTTGATGAACCATTTCTTTCAAACAAAGTTATTTTTGATGAACTTGTTTGTTTATTTGGTTTCATCATCAAAATACTTTTTTTTAAGTCATAAGAAAAACCGAGCGTTGTTACTAAAACAAAGGGTTAAAATAAAAAAAAAAGAATTTGGTGGGTAAAAAGGGTGTTTGTTTTTGGGTTAAGAAATGAAAAGGTTTAGGCTCAAAGGGGTTAACTAGGGGGATTTTGGGTAGGTGGTAAAAAAAAATGAAAAATAATGGTGTAGAAAGAAAAAGGGTTAGTCCTAATGCCTCCATCATTTACTTACTCGGGTTTAAGTTGGTAAGGACCGGGAATGTATTGTTGTGGCAAGTTCTAGACTCGTAAGAACCAAGCGGCTATTCACACAAGAAACGAAAAATGAGCATTTAGTGTAAAAATATGTATTTGCATGCTCAATAAAGTCTCAAAACTCACTTTTGTGGGAATGGGTTTCTATGTGATCAAGTATATATAATCAAATTTTAACTAAGCTTGTCATGCCGTTTCATAATTTTCTTATGTTGGTTCTTTTTATCACGACGCTATCGGTTGTAAATTTGTAAAAATATAAACTTGTTAGAACTTGAAATTCCCAACTTAAACTTAGACATATAAAAAGAAAATGAAATTTTTTTGAAAAAATTTGGGGTGATTAGCGGTTCCAATAGAGTTTTGTGTAAGGCTTGTTAATTAGGACTTGCAAGATTCAAAGTTTTAGCATCCCCCCCCCGCCCACACTTAAATTACACATTGTCCTCAATGTGTCCCAAAAATAAGTTTTTAGGTTGATTGAATGTGTAAAAGGGTGTTAAAAGCAAAATTTTATGTTACTGGTACACTGGACACGACCCCGTGTCGGATGGACACGAACCCGTGTTCAGGTGCCAGTAACGAAAACTTACAGAAAGTGGACACGGGGGCGTGTTGGCTGGACACGACCCCGTGTCTCGCAAAAATCTATAGAAATTACACAAACAGCAGGTCTGGGAGGTGGGCACGGGGGCGTGTCGGCCGGACACAACCCCGTATAGACAATCTGCAAGATTGAAAAACAGGTTTCTAGCTCCGGTTTTATTGTCCCAACTTTAGTAGTACTAATGTTTAGTACTCTAAGCCTCGATCAATAAACACCACACCAAACAATACCAAACATCCTAGATTACCAAGTTCAACATCCATGTCACAAAGTAAAAAAAAAAAAAAAAAAAACAAATGCAGAAAAATAAAAAGAGTTAGGGAAAGTAAATTGTTTAACACTCAGCACGCAGGCCGGAAATTGTTTGATAGAAAAAGGGGGTTTTAACCTGTGGGATCACCAACCACCTGCTCCTGCTCCTACTCCACCCGCCTAGTCCATGTCTTCATCACTGTCCTCGCCATCACCTCCTCCTCCATGCCCCACCATGTACTCCCGGATGCTTCCAATATCATCTTGGATATCGGAGATGTTTCTTTCAATGGCTCCGACCCGGTTATATGTGTTGTTGGCTAGGTTGTAGGTGTTCCTGGTGCACATGAGGTTTTCCTGCAAAAGATCATGTGAACTCTGAAAGTTAGGAAAACCACCTCCTTGTGAGGAGGATTGGCCCGGATCACCGTGAGGATGGTACTGGTAGTGGGGAGGTTGTTGAAACTGTGGAGCGTGAAGGACTAGCGCCTCTTGCGGGTTCCATGCATGCCCTTGCATCCTCTGAAAGCTAACCGACCCGTCTTCCGCCTCATAAATTAGGTTCATGGAGCGCAGATGTGTACATCGACTCGTCCCGACCATGGGCTCCTTTCGAAAGACATAGGTATGTTCACGAAGTGCTTGAAGAGGCGGTACACCCATCCCCCGAAGAAGATAGGGGTTGGTGCATGAGCTAGCCAGTTCAGATGCATGTTTCGGAGTAGGAGAAATGGAACATCGAGGTGTCTTCGGGTATGAATGCAGTGAAGGACTATCAAATCTCTCAACCCAACAACGCCACCACTATCATGCCTTTGGCTTAGAGAGTAACCGAGGACCCTATGGATGTATCGGTAGAGTGGGTCCCTCAACTTGGTACTCTTTGTGCTGCTTGGGTTGTAGTGCCCTTCACCAATCTGAGCCCACGTGGCTTGACGCTCGTTCTCATCCAAATCTCGCACCCCTCCGGTGTTCTCTTCACTCCCCGAATCTTCCTCCGTATACAGCCCAACTATTGCCCTGAATTGTGCCATTGAGATCGAGTACTTCGTTCCACCACATCGGAATGCCACCCCATCATTGTCGAAAGGGTCGCACCTTGAATTGAAAGTGAAGGTGCTATAGAACTCCATAGTGCACTCATGGACGGAACGAAGTCTAGTGGTTAGGGCAATCCTTAGTGGGCCGGTAACGAGGTTGTTAAACCGGTCAAGTTGGTTCACCATGGCTAAGAGATCCGTGCATACTTGTCTTGGGTATTCTTCCGGTCTTGTTTGAAGTGTGTCATATCTAGCCCTAGAATCGAGCTCATTTGCGTTGAATCTTGTGAACTTCTTCGACATCTGAAAGAATACACCAAAAGTTAGCACGAAATAATGAATTTTTCGGAGAAAACTGAAAACAGTGGGCTGGACACGGCCCCGTGCTCAGCGGGCACGACCCCGTGTCCAGGCATATGTTACTCAAAAATTCCATTTTTCGACCCGGTCCCGAAAACTTGAAAATTTTTGGTCAAGTATGTGCGGTTTCCCCCGAAAATGAAACCCCAAGTGCCGTTTTTCCCAAAACAAACCGTTTACCCCTTCAATTTTATCTTTTTCGGTTCAAAAAAAGGGTTTGGGGTTTTTGTGAGAAATCAGGCAAATCTATCAACAATAGAAGTGGGTTTACTTCCCATAATACTAATCTACACTAATGCTAACAGATTTAAGCAAAATTTGAGGTTTGATCCGGTTGAATTTCAAGAACCCTAGATTTTTCCCCAAATTTTTGATGTTTTAACTACATGCAAGTAACTAATCTAACTACTAATGATGATAGAATCATACCTTGATGTTGTTAGAATGAGAGGAGACGTCGAAAATCTGCAGAAAATCGCCTGGGTCAGGGCGTTTTGCGGGGAAACGGGGCGTGTGGAATGATGTAACTGTTATGAAAAAGGGGTTTTATCCAGACAGTTGCGTCGACACGGCCCCGTGTTCAGCGGACATGGCCTGGTGCCGAGCAAAGTTTTTTTTTAGTGCTCGTGTCAGTGCCCTGTTTTCCCAAAACTCGGTTAGAAGACTTACCAGTTTCGATGTTCATCCACTTGTTCGTAACTTACCAGGTATGATGTTGATGCCTTTTACTCGTCGACCGTTTGAAGCGAGATTTCTTCCTCCTCATCCTCAATGAATCCTTGATAGAGTTTCAGCCGCTGGCCATTGACTTTGAATGGAATTCCATTCCGAGATTTAATTTCTACTGCACCGTGAGGAAAAATATGGGTGGTGGAAAAAGGTCCTGACCACCTAGATTTTAGTTTACCCGGAAATAATCGAAGTCGTGAATTAAACAATAGAACTTGATCTCCTACTCGAAATTCATTACGTTTAATGTGTTTGTCATGCAAATTTTTCATTCTTTCCTTATAAATTTCAGAGTTAGAGTATGCATAATTCCTTAAATCGTCTAATTCATTTATTTGACAAAATCGATTTTTACCGGCAAATTCTAAATCTAAGTTTACATTTTTTATTGCCCAGTAGGCCTTGTGAGCTATTTCTACCGACAAATGACAACTTTTTCCATAGACGAGCTTGTATAGGGTTGTGCCTATTGTTGTTTTATAAGCAGTTCGAAAAGCCCATAAAGCATCATCTAATTTATCGGCCCATTCCTTTTTATTTAATCCTACGGTTTTTTCAAGTATTCGTTTTAAACCTCTATTAGTCACTTCGGCTTGTCCGTTTGTTTGAGGGTGATATGCTGTTGAAACCTGATGATAGACCCCATATCTTGTTAAGATTTTTTCGAGTTGATGATTACAAAAATGGGTACCTCTATCACTTATTAATGCTTTAGGTGTTCCAAAACGAGAGAATAATTTTTTCAGAAATCTTACCACGACTCTTCCATCATTTGTTGGAAGTGCCTCGGCCTCGGCCCATTTAGACAAGTAATCTACTGCAACAAGTATATATTTGTTTCCTTTTGACGGCGGGAAAGGTCCCATAAATTCGAGCCCCCACACATCAAAAATTTCACAAACGAGAATGCCATTTTGTGGCATTTCGTTTTTGGAAGAAATATTACCTGATCTTTGGCAAGCATAACATGTCTTAACTAGACTTTGCGCGTCTTTGTAAATGGTCGGCCAATAAAATCCTGAATCAAATACCTTTCATGCGGTACTAGCGGCACCATGATGTCCTCCGCATGGACCTTCATGACAATGGCGGAGAATTCTTCTTGCTCCACTACCATGTACGCACCTTCGGATGAGTTGGTCGGCACACATTTTGAAAAGATAAGGATCTTCCCAAAAGTAATGTTTCACATTAGCAAAGAAGTTTTTTCTTTGGTGATGTAGTCATCCTTTGGCGACTATACCGCTAGCTAAGTAGTTAGCATAGTCGGCATAGCATGGTTCTTCCTTGTATTCCACCATTTCTAGGGATTCAGTTGGAAATTTTTCGTTGATTTGGTCGTCCCTAGTTGCCTCCAAAGCTGGGTCTTCTAAGCGCGAAAGATGATCTGCTGCTATGTTTTTTGCTTCTCTTTTGTCTTTGATTTCAATATCAAATTCTTAGAGGAGTAGAATCCACCTGATCAAACGGGGTTTTGCGTCTTGTTTCTTGAAAAGGTATCGAATGGCTGCATGATCTGTATAGACTATTGTTTTAGAAAGAACAAGATAAGAAACGAAATTTATCAAAAGCAAATACCACAGCTAGTAATTCTTTTTCAGTTGTGTAATTCTCTTGTGCATCGTTAAGTGTTTTACTAGCATAATAAATTGGGTGAAAATGCTTTTCTTTTCTTTGTCCTAAGACTGCTCCAACTACAAAGTCACTTGCATCACACATGATTTCGAAAGGAAATTTCCAATCAGGCGCTATCATGATAGGTGCATTGACTAGCATTTTCTTGAGGGTTAGAAATGCTTGATTGCAATCCTTGTCAAAGATGAAAGGCACATCTTTTTCAAGTAATTTCGTTAGAGGTCTTGAAATTTTAGAAAAGTCTTTGATAAATCGCCTATAAAATCCGGCATGCCCTAAGAAACTTCTGATTGCTCTAACGGAGGTTGGTGGAGGCAATCGAGAACTAGTGTCTATTTTTGCTCGATCAATTTCCATTCCTTCGCTTGAGATCTTGTGACCGAGTACTATTCCCTCTGTTACCATGAAATGGCATTTTTCCCAGTTAAGGGCGAGGTAAGTTTCCTCACATCGGGATAGCATTCGTTCAAGGTTATCGATGCATTGGTCATATGAATCTCCAAAGATAGAAAAGTCGTCCATGAAGACTTCCATTGTCTTTTCTATCATGTCATGGAAGATGGCCACCATGCAACGTTGAAATGTTGCGGGGGCATTACATAGACCAAATGGCATGCGTCGATAAACAAAAGTTCCATAGGGACATGTGAAAGTTGTCTTTTCTTGGTCTTCGGGCGCGATCGGGATTTGAAAGTAACCTGAAAAACCATCCAAGAAATAATAAAATTTATGACCGGATAATCTTTCTAACATTTTATCAATGAAGGGTAAAGGAAAGTGATCTTTTCTTATTGCTTCATTTAATCGTCTATAGTCTATACATACTCTCCATCCTGTGACGGTTCTTGTTGGTATTAATTCATCTTTTTCGTTAGTTATTACCGTCATACCTCCTTTCTTTGGAACTACTTGGACGGGACTTACCCAGGGACTATCTGAGATAGGGTAGATAAGTCCAACGTCAAGTAATTTGATGACTTCGTTTTTAACCACATCTTGCACATTTGGATTTACTCTTCGTTGTGGTTGTATTACCGATTTGTAGTCATCATTCATCAACATTTTGTGCGTGCACATGGAAGGACTTATTCCTTTAATATCTACAAGCTTCCAAGCGATCGCATTTTTATGTTTTTTCAAAAGTTTAATTAATTTTTCTTTTTCTAAACTACTTAATTTAGACGAAATAATTACAGGTGATTTACCATCTTTGTCTAGAAAAGCATATTCCAAACCCTTCGGAAGTTCTTTGAGCTCAAGAGGTGGGTCTTTAGGAGACTCCTTATTTGGTTGCTCATTTTGATCAAGAACATTGAAAGTTTGTTCTATGGCGACCTCTTCTTCAACAAAGTTGTCAATCTTTTCACTTGTATCGGGTGGCTCATCTTCATCTTCAATTAGGGGGGTCATTGTTTGCCAAAAGGATATTTCATTGAGCGCTCAAGATCTATGCTCCTTTTGAATGCCCGTAGTTGAAGAGGTAGATTATTGAACTTCCGGTTTTTCAAAGCTTCGTGAGTTTTTACAAAAGGTTGTCCCAACACTAGAGGAGCGTCATCGAGGATGACAAAGTCGGTTGGGATTACCATTTGATTTGTTTGAACCAAGACATCCTCAACTACACCGATTGATTTTTCGAAAATGTAGTTAGGCATTATGTTAACACAAAGATCTTTATCAATGGTGACGTTACTAATAAATGAATTTTGAAAGAAACATGGAACCGGTGTAATGTTAATTTCAAAAGGGTCTTCTTTTATTAGCGAAGTTTGATCATTAGTTAACTTAACACTTACCATTTCTTCAATTTTAGTATTAGTGTTTAACTCTTTTAAAAACTTAGCATGAGTTGGTACTAAACAATGATTTTCAAAAGAAGGTGACAAGAGATTAATTTCTTCAAAGTTAGACTATTCTTGAATTTTAACGTCATCGTCCTCACCCCTTTCGTTGTTTAACTCATGTGTCGGTTTTTCACTTATTTGTTCTTCCATTTTTGACTCTTCAACTATCGTTTCTTTATTTAATTCTTCTCTTGCGCGGGACTCCTCTTCCCTTGCGCGAGATTCTTTTACGTATAGCTCGATAGTTTTAAGTTTTTCTAGTATCCTATTGGTCACTTCGGTGATAGAAAAAGGATCGGGATCCTCAAAGCTTAAATCCGGTTGTTCGATCCTTGGTTCCTCATAGTACTCATATGAAGTAGATGGTTCATACCATTGTTCTTCATTGCGAGCATATGATGGATAAGGGTCGAAATTTTGTTCTTCATAGGACTCATATGAGGTGGGTTGTTCACGCCATGGTTCCTCATAATAAGTATATGAAGGTGGTGGCTCATATCTTGATTCCTCAAAGTATGAGTATGAAGGTTCATGTAACATTCCTATTTTTATATAAGAATTATAGGTTTGGTTAAATTTATTAACCACTAATAACTAATAACTAGTTTATTTTTAATATAAATATTTAACCTAAATAGTTTTAAACACTATTTTATATAGTTGGTTGAAATATTATCTTAATTAATTGGCCTGTATATAGGTGACCTTTCTAACTAAAATAAAAGTATATAAAAACTTATATTATTAGACGGGTAGATTACAGGTAAGTCGACTGTTAGAAATATGAAATACCTAGACGGGCTTGGTGACCGTCTAATAACTAAATTATAAAAATAACATTATATTTGAACCTACTCTGGTTTTAATGAAACTTGGTTCAAAATGTAGATATCATTATTCTCGTTTTAAAGACATATTCATTGTTTTATAAAACGATATATTTTAGAACTTATAAACGCCAAATAAGTGAAGGAGTTAAATTAATTATAAAATATATAATAATAATATAATAATAAAATAGTTAACTTATAATTCAATTGAAATTGATTTTATATGTTTGAATGTATACGAAAAGATAAGAATGAAATATAATAAAAAAATAATAAATAAATTAACATTGAATTTAATTCAATGTTACTGTGTACGTGGCCATGTTTGGCTCATGCAAAACATATCAACATATTGAACTGTATGTACGTGGCAGTGAGTGAGGCTTAGCCTCAAAGTAAACTTTTAAGTATAAATAGCCTAGGATGATTCTATTTCGCCTGTTCAAATTCTTTTTCTTTAGCCAACCTTTCCATCTTTTTCTTTCTAAAAAATTTCTCTAGTGTTTAATTATTTTATTTTTAATAATAATAAAGCCCTGCTCTGTTTTAAGTATCTTAACTCCCGATCACCGCTACCCTTTCCGATTGATCTGAAACCCATAACTCATGTCAGGGCTCTGCCCGACTAAGTTCATTGGGATTCGGTCTCGGGACATCGGGATAAGTTGAATTAGGGATACAATGCTTACCACGAGTGCAATATATATTTTAAATAGCTCAAAAGTTATACCCAAGATTTATACCAGGAGGTTTTCTAGTTGAAGCCTAAAGTTACAAAGTGGGTCCATTCTCTTTTCTCACCGTTTTATTTCCTTTTTGTGATTTACCCAAAACTATTATTTTATTTTGTCAAATAAGAAACCCTAATTAAAACCCCCAAGTGATCCTGTATAATCCCTAAAATTTTCAGAACAATCAGAATCAGGGTATTAACTCAATCGCTGCTATGATTCAATATCCGATCGATTGAAACTATCCAGTGAATGTTTAAGTGCTGCTCAAACACGGGTTATACTTTGTCATTCGTCGTGATTCCGACAGGATGTTTGAGTGTCGCCCGAACTCGGGCTATACTCTGTCATTCGTTGCGAATCCGCTGGATGTTTAAGTATCGCACTTTGTCATTCGTCGTGAGGGTTTTAATCTCGTGAGTTTATCGTAAATGCTGTATTAGTTATTTACCTAGTTTCGTGTGCATTATTGTTTAAATTAGGTTATCATGCTTATCAATAGGCTAAACTTCACCCCATACACTTACAATCAAAGTAGATGCTAATTCTCAGAAGAAATTGAATCAGGAAGCTTGTTAAATCAATACTACATGCTTATAATGTGAGTCATTCTCTTTTTTACCAAACTGCTTTCAAAACCCTATTTGTTAAAGTTATAATTACAGGGATTAAGTCTTTGCAAATCTTAGATTACAGGCAGTAAGTGGGGTATTGTGCACATTACTGTTGTTTTTATCATTTTAGGTGAGCGCGCCTAAATCATGATACATGTCACTTTTAGGTGAACGGACCTAAATAGTGATACACGTCACTTTTGGGTGAACGGACTCAATAGTGATATGACCACAGTCATAGATCCGGTCGAATGACAACTGGACCAGATAATTATAAGATAGGAGCAATTGTAATCGCTCTTAATACTGTAAATTATAACTATGAGTCATTTTGTGCAAACTGAATGAACTCACTCAGTATTTCACGCTGACAAAACCTTTTTAAAACGCGTTTTAGGTAAATACAGTAGATTGGAGTAAGAGTTGGATACGGCACCGACAAGTGTAGGATCGAATTCGCGACCTAAACGAGTCGTTCGGAAGAGCTCAACTCCGTTTCAGAGGCGGAAACAAGGAAACGGATGCGTACACAGCTTGTATCACACTTAAATCCTCTTGTATATTGATTTTACAACGTTCTTGATTACAAGGAAAAACCGGCAATACCTCGGTATCAGATCTGAAATTTGTTACAAATGAAATGACATCAAGCCTATATATACTACACTAGGATCGCTCATGTGACATTACCATAAAGGCGATCCATGTTAAATCCGTAAAAGCGATCCATCAAGTTTCCTTATAAGCGATCCCACATGATTTCTTAAAAGCGGTTCCACAAGTTGACCATATAAGCGATCTAACAAGTTGACTTTCATGAACATATTTTCTTCTTGTGAACTCTTGCCATTGCACCTTTGAGAGGTGACATATTATTGGACCCTCATTTGGTCCTATCAAAACCAATGAATACAATTCACATTTTAGCCTTTGTCGTTTACTGATATTGATGATTATAACATTTTGATGATGTCACATGATGTCATCATTAAACATGATGACATCATGCTTGACCAGATCCGCATCGCAATCCGGACTCGACATTAGACGAAGACGACAGATGACTGCACCAACAGACTCCCCCTCAGATGTTGACGAGTCTAAAGTGTCGAGTCTTCAACGACTTCAGTCTTTCTTACAGTGCAAGCATCTTCAACTCTTACTCTTCTCTTCTCATCATCATCAACAGACTGTCCACGCACAATCTCTACTCAGATGTCTTTAGGCTTCCCCTTTCGATATGCTTGGATCGTAGTCTGGCATGTTGTAATCACAAAGACTTCAGGTATCGGAACCTGGTTCTTTATCTCTTTGAAACCTGCACATCCTCTACCCAAAAATAAAACTTCCGATGATAACATGTAAAGACCTAATGAATCATTCGCAGACAGTACACCAACAAAAATTGATTTTACAATTTGAAGAACCACTTGAAGATTATATCATTTTTATTTTCAAAACAACACACTCTCCCAAACCATCTGTTCGTCATGTTTAGCACTCGGAATTTTGAACATCAACTTTTCAATACCAGTTGTCGAAAATCTTTTTGAATTTTTCAAAAATTTATGCTAAAACACACTGAAAATCTTTTTGGATTTTTACATAAGAGAAATAAAATGCAGTAAAAAATATTTACAGACACTATTTTTGAGAGTTTGTGTAAGAGGATCATATCAGCTAATGAGACAAATCACCAACACCGTTAAGCTTCATTTCATTTTAAGTTTTAAACAATTTACCTAGATTGTCAGTATACTGGTCCACTTAAATTTTCACACAAAGTTCAACTGATCCGAGATACGATATTAGTGTTTTAGAGACTTGAACTTAATTGTGTATCACTCCACTTGAATATACTCCCGTATCCAGATCTCAATGTTCAGATTTACAGGTAAATATACTACAACTGATATCTGTATATAAATTAGGGGATATGCGAGGGCTGACGGATCTCAGGTCGATACTTCCGTATGCGCAGAGAGATATCAGCTTCGACTTTTCGGTGTGTCCCCTTTAGGAGATCTTTTAGCTACAACAACTGATTATCAATTTTATTGTCTAATCAGCTGAGGGCTTTATGCTATATTTCAAGCATTTTGCAGCAAGTATTATCCGGGGACTAGGTCAGAACTTCCATTCAGCAGAAGTCCCGGGATAATACCCCAGATATCATAGAGTATAAGAACCTAGTATATCAGAAAAAGAAACCTTTCAAACGAGATTTTAGGGGTTACCTATATATCCAAGAATAGTTACCCACAAATCAAGCAAGTTTGTTTTAGGTTTATATCTCGTCACAGTTTATTAAATGTGTAAAATCTACTGACACATCCACAGTAAGATTGTTTATCACTTTTAATCTTTCCAATTCTTTAGCATGTTGTGATAGTCCGCTGATGTACTATCATTTCCTCTTTTTCACAACAAACTCATTTTTGGTTTTTATCATGTTTTTGTATTTTTCAAATTTTCTAATGTTTTTGGATTTTCTGGAAATTTTCTACTCCCCCTAAAATGCAAACACATTAACTAAAATTGAAAACAAACTGTACAGAAACATGACAACCGATATCAAATCGCATCAATTCGCCATTCACTTGGCATAAACAATTAGAACTCCCCCTATCAACAAACTATTTTCTCATTTAGATTTCAAAACACTTAAGTTTGTTTTAATCAAAATGATTGTTCCGGAAAATAAGTTTGGTTGATTTTACCACTTGTAAGTATATCAATACTAAGTTCGGGGATGTGGTTCATCATCTTGTCTCTCAATCACTTGTAGGAAAATGCAAGTACAAATTAATGTCCTTGATTTACCATATGCACAAGTTATGCACAAACAAATCTTCTAACTACTTGTAAACAAGCACAAACAAACCTTTTTTATCGTTTGCATGATTGACATTACTGTAGTAAATTCCTCAAGAAAAATGCCGATACCTGCTCCTCGCTTACCAACCTGGAAGCTCCGGCATAGTCCTTTATCCTGAAAATTTTGACAATTTCAAACATTTTCAAATCATCCTAATTAAACATGAAAGATGCCGATTCCTGATCCACGATTACCAACTTGGGATCTCCGGCAAGTCCGGTTTTTCATTTAAACAGATTCACCCAAGCCTGACGGTCCTTGGGTGATTTCGAATTCTTGTTCAACAATGGTGGAAAATTTGCATCATCCATTGTTAAACCTGAATTCTCCTTTTTTACCTCAACCAATGGCTCCTCTGGTTTTAACGAACCAGAATCATTGCCTGCAGGTGGCTTGTCTGACTTTGACCTGTCAGATTCATCGCCGACCATTTTCTTCCTTTTCTTTTCCTCTTTCGTCCTCAGATTTGTATCTGATGAATCTGTCTTGCTAGACTTTGCAATTGAAGGAGTTGATTCATCAGAACTTTTATTCTTTCTGTCCGGTGAACCCGAGGACAATATCTTCTCGAGATATTCTCTTGCTTTCTTTCTTTTCTTCCTCAGTCTGTCTTTCTGCCCCTGTGAAAGCTTGACTTTCTTTTTTGAATTTTCTGTTCTTGAACTTTAGGTTTTAGAACCTTCTGTTCCTGGGGCTTGACTTTGACTGGAATCTTTGCCAATTTCTGAGAATTAACCCTCAATCTGTCATTCGATTTCCTTGGGCATTCTCTGGCAATGTGACCTTTGATGTTGCAATTAAAGCACCGTCTGGTCTCATAACTCCAATTCCGGCAGTTAACAGCAATGTGTCCTTGATAACCGCATCGGTAACATACTCTGTTATCGTACCGTATACCACTTTTACACCAAATGCTCAGATCATAGCATTGTCTGGCTTGGTGATATTCTTTCCTCAAGTTTGCTGATTTTGTCTTTTGAGCACTGTGGTCCGACCTGCACCACTTATTACCAACAATTTTTGAATTTTCATTTTTTACTTTTTGTAATTTTTTCTTTTGATTAGATGATCGATCTGATGAACTTTTATTATCTTTTTGTTTCTGTTCCACTTTCTTCTTCAAAGGTTTCTGTTTAGAACATTCACCTTTTTCAGTTGATTGTAGAACAGTTTTCTGAAATTTTTCTTTTAAATTTAAAAACAATTTTTGTTTTTCAATTTTAACATGTTCATCATCAGATTTTACATCACAATCTTCAACTTTGACAGAGTCAAAGTTTGTGACATCGTCACTTATTGGAACAGAATTGATTGGTTTTGGACAGGGAAAATTCAAACTGTCTGATTTAGTCACAAAACCTATCAATTTCTTCTCAAGTTCATCAATTTTGTTCCTCGAATTCTCAGCTTCACTTTCAAGCTGAGATATTCTCCCAAAATGAGACTTGATTGTTTTCTCATTATCATTCTTCAAATTTTCAAGAACAGATTTTTCATTCATCAAAACTTTTATCTGTTCCTGAAATTTTGATTCATTCGCTTTCAGATTCTTGTTTTCCAGCTTAATCCAGAAATCCTCATCTTCTGAAGATTTCTTTTTGCTTTCAAACTCTTTTTCCAACACTTCAATTTTCTTTCTAGCACATTCACATTCTTTCTCCAAATTTATAATTTTCTGAAGATGTGAATTGATTAATTTTCGCTTTTCAATGTTGTTTTGGCTAAAAACCTTTCTCCCATCTTCAAGAATTTTCAGTTGATTTTGAAATTCTTTTTCACTTTTTGATTTTTCAATTTCAAAATCCTTAATTTTCTCTTCAAAAACCTTTTCTTTTTCTTTCAACTTCTTGTTTTCAAATGTCAAACTGTTCAAATTACTTAACAGTTTGTCATTTTCAGCTTTCAACTTCTCACAATTTTCCTTCAAAATAAGAATCTGCTTATCATCAGCATGCTTCACATCTTCTAACTTCTTGACTTTCGATGTCAAACTTTCCGCATCCATCAAGAGTTTGTCATTTTCAGTCTTGAAGCTGTCACATTTTGAGCACACTGATGCAGAATTTGAAGAGTCATTCTTCACAGATTCTTTTTCAGTTTTCTGTCCTTCAGCTTCCTTTGTTGAACTTTCTTCAACTTTTGCTTTTTTCTGGATATCCAACTCATGCTCTTCAATTTTCTGAATAAACTGTGCCAGATTCATAACTTGAGACTTCCTCATGTGTTTTACAATCAACAGATAAGTTCCCCACTTCTGTTGGGGTAAAGCCTCAACTAGCTTATCGATCCACTCATCATCCTCTTTCTTAATGTCCAATCTACCCATTTCCAATACCAGATGACAATATCTATCAATTGTCTGCTTTGTTGTTTCATCTTCAAAAGCCACAAACGTATCAAATGATTTCTTCAATAACGCAGCTGAAACTGTATCAACCGGTGTAGCAAAAGCATTGTAAAATTCTTCAGCCATGTTTCAAAACTCAGATGATGCTTCGGGAAATACCTGACAACGCACAAATAAAACACAATCAGTTTAAAGGTTTATCAATTAATGGAAACGAAAACTGGTACTCGAACTCGTGAAAATTCTGTGCGAACTGAATGTTGACAAACTGAGCGAACTAAACGTTGACCAACTGTGCGGACTGAATGACCCAAATCGTTTACAGACAACTTGAACCTTTGAAACTTTTGAACTTCAGACTGTGCGAACTGACAGAAACCACAACTCAAATCACGAGACCTGAGTACACAACCTGTAGATTCTGTTGACACTTTGAACTAAAATCACACATGACTTGATCAACTTAACACATGGCTGCTATTTTTTTAAAAAAATCTGATTGGGCTAATGGACGGTGCTACAATTTTTAACAAATCCAATTGATCTTTGAAAGTTAATGGGGCGGTGGATTGCCTGCCATTGGGCCGTTTGACATGTGATTTTAGTGGGGTGGGCGGTGATGTAAGAATTTGACTTTAACAATTGATAGTGGGCGGTGCTTTGGGTTTTAAAAGAGCTGCACTTTTAATTTCTTTTAAAATCCGATTGGTCCTAATATTTAGTGGGGCGGTGGTATTAATTGTTTCACATAGACGGTTTTAGATGTCAGCTTTGGGCTTCAAAACTCACAACAACAGCATATGGGGCGGTGTAATAGAGCAGATAATCAACAAGCCTGATGACATCATATTGATAGGCGGTTAACATAAATGCTTATCAAAAGCAATGACACAAAAACGAGCCAGATGGTGTATCAAAAGCGGTTCACGACTGTCTCAAAAAGCGGTCCGCATTATTGCCTTAAGAGCGAACCAATGTTGTCTCAAAGAGCGATCCTCAAAGGCGGTCCAAAGTTATACCAAATAAGCGACCCACAAGTTAATTTTTGGAGCGGTCCTGACGTGACGTCAGCAACGGACGAACATCTTTCGAGCAAAATTTCAATTTTAATCAATTTTAAGCCGAATTAGGTTCTGAAAACTTCCAGGTTTTGTTAAATCATGATTCCGCACACAATGTGTAAATTTGAAGCGATTTTGACCGTAAAATGTTTAGTTTTTTCGAAAAAGAAAGGTGTAGAAGCAGAAAAAATGATGAAAACGAGCTGTATATGCGAGATCTCCTCCTCCTTGGCTCTGATACCAATTGTAGGATCGAATTCGCGACCTAAACGAGTCGTTCGGAAGAGCTCAACTCCGTTTCAAAGGCGGAAACAAGGAAACGGATGCGTACACAGCTTGTATCACACTTAAATCCTCTTGTATATTGATTTACAACGTTCTTGATTACAAGGAAAAACCGGCAATACCTCGGTATCAGATCTGAAAGTTGTTACAAATGAAATGACATCAAGCCTATATATACTACACTAGGATCGCTCATGTGACATTACCATAAAGGCGATCCATGTTAAATCCGTAAAAGCGATCCATCAAGTTTCCTTATAAGCGATCCCACATGATTTCTTAAAAGCGGTTCCACAAGTTGACCATATAAGCGATCTGACAAGTTGACTTTCATGAACATATTTTCTTCTTGTGAACTCTTGCCATTGCACCTTTGAGAGGTGACATATTATTGGACCCTCATTTGGTCCTATCATAACCAATGAATACAATTCACATTTTAGCCTTTGTCGTTTACTGATATTGATGATTATAACATTTTGATGATGTCACATGATGTCATGATGACATCATGCTTGACCAGATCCGCATCGCAATCCGGACTCGACATTAGACGAAGACGACAGATGACTGCACCAACAACAAGACTTACAGAAGTGGCTCATTTTATCAGTTAAATTAAAATTAAGAAAAGTTATTTCATGTAATCGGGTATATCCCATATTAAAGCTACCTTTGTAAAACATGGGTTTATCCCATCTATTTAATAAATAAAATCCGGTGTTTCTAAACTCTGATATTTTTCCTAACTCACGGTCCTGGTGAAATTTCCGCTGCAATATTTTTCAAAATAATCACCGGTACCGCTGGGCTGCTCGCGGCTCCCGATTCCGGCAAGGATGGGGTCGGGGGTCGTGACAAAAGGTGGTATCAGAGCCACTACTTTAAGCCTATAAGTGTTGTGATAATAATACTTAAGCTTAAATAAAAGAGTTAGGAGATTGCTATTAACTGGTAGCACATCTGATAGCATTTAGACTTGAACATAAGAAAAGATGCCTTAGTATAAGCTATGTGTTGGTGCACTTGTGTCTGTACTTTGTCTGTATTTTGTCATGATATAAAACGATGTCTTTTGTTAGTCTTGTTTACGTCTTATGTTTGTTAATATGTGTGTTTGATGTAAGTTTGACCAAGTCAACCATCCTCCTGGTTTGACTTGGCCAAACAGTTAGAACATGTTTGTAAATGTTTGTGTCGAAGGATGAGTCATCGAAGGATTGTTTATATCCTTCGATGAGCTCGAAGGATAAACCTTCGATGGATGTAGATGGACCTCGAAGGATATCATCCTTCGAGGTATATGTGGATCCTTCGGTAGGTTTCAGATCGATAGATGATCTTTCGATCAGTCTATCTGATCCTTCGACCAGACGATCTGTGATGGGTATATATACTCATATAAGGTGTTCACTTCAGTATGTGAGTGAACTTAGTCTTGTAGAGAGCGTATTTTCAGTTTGGTCAAGGGCTGTAACCGTGTCCACTGAAATACAAGAGAAAACTTTGATATCTCGTGTGTCTACCTTTCTCTTTGTAGCTTGTGTTCTCATATAAACTACCGGTTTGCATTCTAGCTTGGATTCCGCACTTGCTAGTGTGTTAAACATAACAAGGATAAGGTTTAACCTCAACCTCCGGGGGACCTACAAGTGGTATCAGAGCCGTGGCTCTTTTCCTTGTTAAAAAAACCGAGTTTATACAAGACTTTGGAGTGTTTGGACAAAAACTCACATGGTTTAGCACCCGTTTTTAGTGTTTTTCTCGCATTTCTAGACGTAAAAACGTGTTCTAAACTAACCGGGTGTGTTAAAGGACGGGTTGGGTAACTTAAAAACTTGTTTTTAAGAAGTTTGGTAATTTCCGGCCAAATTCCAGCTTACTCCGGTGACCGGTTTTCTGGATAAGAACCTTCCTTTTTAAGTAATATTTTATTGGTCAAATCCTGGTTTGGTAAAAAGTATGGTCTGAACATACCTTCTGCCGAAAGCTTTCTACCAACCAATCACCTTTTCACCAACCTGTCGCCTTTTGTCAACTATGTCAGTACAGATCGAAGGATATCCTTCGAAGTCGAAAGATCATCTTTCGATCAAAGGAAGTTCGATAGATAATCATCCTTCGAAGTCTGTGACTTATCCTTCGATCCAAGGAATCTTTTCGAAGGATACATCTTTCGATCTACAGTTCTTATTCGAAAGATAAGGATCTTTCGATTGGAGAATCTTTCAAAATCATTGTTCGAAATTCAACAGTGATCTTTCGAACACTGTTGATCCTTCGAACAAGTATTGATTCTTCGATCCTAGTCTGTTTAAGTTTAACAAGTTTGTGTTTTTCAGGTCTTTCGATCAGGGATCCTTCAGCTGGTTGTTTTCATTCGAGATATTAACATAGTTTGTGAAAATTAAATTTTTAAAAAGGGAAAACTTGTTTTTCAAATTTTAAATCAATTTTCACTTAATATATTAATTTTTATAAAATGGGAACAAACGGTCAGTGGGATCCAACCGTGTGGACTCAAACAACTTTGACTCCACAATCATCAGCCACGCAATCTGCGTCAGATTTCAACAAAACTGCATGGATGCAGGCTATTGCCCCACCTCAAGCTGCAATGATAACTGCAAATCAATGGGCATTGGTCACAAATCAAAGCAGCAGCATTCAAGCAATGATGCAGAACGACAGTGAAACTGGTACAAGCACAAAACCGCCAAAGCTAAATCACATCAATGATTGGGGATGGTGGAAAGAAAGGCTGAGAACTTATGTTCAGGGGCAAGGTCAAGATCTATGGATGTGCTTCTTCACTGCTTTTGACAATGATTTGGAAGTTGCAGGATCTAATCCACAAACTTACAACACTATGTCTGATGAAGATAAGAAGAAATTTGAGTTAGAAAAGAAAGCATTCATGATTCTCACACAAGCTCTTCACAGAGACATTTACCACCAGTTTGTTTACTGCACGACTACTAAAAGCTTGTGGGATATGCTCACGTTACGATGTGAAGGAAATGCTCAATCTAGAAAGATCAAGCAAGAATTACTGAAGAAAGAGTTTGAAGGATTCACGTGTATGGAGAATGAGACTTTGGCAGAGTTATCTACAAGGTTCCATCACTTGTTGAGCGAGATGTTTGCTTTTAGAGTCACTGCCACTCCACAAGAAATGGTGAAGAGATTCGCTGATAGCTTACCATCAAAGTGGAGCAGTTTTCTTGAAATTCTCAAAGAAAATGGTGTTCTAGACACAATCACCGTTTATGAGTTAATTCAAAAATTGGAGAACAAGGATGTAGAAGAAAAGCTTAAGGCAAAAAGAACACTAACTCCTCAAAATCCTGAGATGTACTATGGGATTGCAGGAGGTATCAGTGGAGAAAAACCAGCTTCTCAACACGCAAAGCTTCAAACAGCTTTCATCTCAAACACCGGACCTTCCACAACAAATCAGTTTGATCCTTCAGCATACACGATGTATTCAAGACCAGATTCTTCTTCTCAACAACAGTATGTGCAACCGACAGCTCAGCAATTCACACCACCGCCTTTCGCAGAGCTCAGCAGCAACAACCGCAACAGCAAGGGTTTTATGGAAGCTATTCAAACTTTCAAGCCACTTCCAATCCGAACACAGTCAGATTAGACACTTCCAACTTTTCCAAAGTCAGTGTCGAAATAGCCAAGGAGCATATGGAGATGTTGAACACCTTGGTTAGTGCTTATTGTGGATTGGTCGCAGGTCAGATTGGGAATATCAATCTAACCAATGAAGATTATCAGCAAGTGGATAGAGAAGAGTTTGAAATGATGGATATCAAATGGGCTCTTGCTAGTGCAATTCGAAGAGCAAAGGAGTTTATGGAAAGGACGGGGAGAACCAACTTGGATAGCAACAACAACACCAAGTATGGTTTTGATAAGAATGCTGTCACTTGCTTCAATTGTGGTGAAAAGGGTCACTTCAAGCGAGAGTGTCAGAAACCACCTAAGCAAGGAAATCAGAATCCCTTCAGGAATCAAGGACAGCCACAACAGCAACTGAACAACAATTCTGTCAGATCAATAGTTCCCGTTGGAGGAAATGCATCTGGATCCACAAACACTAATCCCCACAGAGGATTGGTTGTTCAAGCTGATGAAATCTGCAACTGGAACCTTCAGCTTGGAGAAGGAGGAAATGGTGGAACAGCATGTTATGCTAAAGTGATTGAGAAGGTAGTAGAACCCGTGTCTGCTGGTGAATCTTCAGAAGATGAAGATAGTTTGGGTTATAGTGGGAGCATGGATGGGGAATCACTTGATGCTGGTGATTTATCAAGTGATGCTTTAGATTTGGAGGTTGATGAGCTTTTGGCTGAAGCTGAAGCATTATGCAAGAGGAGATCTATTCTCTGCCAGAAATCTGCTGGAACTTCCGAGAAGCTTGCTCAGTTCTTCTCTGAAGATGGATCTTTTTCTTTTCATACAGCCTTTATGGCTCACGTAGAAGGTCAGACTTCTCAGGTATGTGATACTAATTCTGACTCTATTTCTGTTCCTATTGAATGTGCAAAGTGTTTAAAATATGCTGAAAAGGAAAGTCAGTTTGAAATCACACACAAACACAATCAAGAATTGATTGTAGATCTTTCTAAAGCAACCGAAGCTAACTTGTTTTTAACCAGAAATGAAAAGGAATTTAAAGCAACAATTGCGTCATTAAGACATGATGTTTCAGAATTACAAAAGGCTGTTTTGCGAAAATAACATGCTAACAATAATCTTATTGACACAATTGAAAAGCAAATGGTAGAGTTAGCAACAGCTCGATGTGAATGTGAGACAATTAAGCAGAAACTGGAAAGCTATTCCAATTCCCGCTATGTATTGGATCACATCATTGACGTTCAAAAGAAAAAGGGGGATGCAAAATGTATTGGATTCAAATCATGTCCTCCCCCAATGAATCACAATTACTCCAAATTGCCTGATGACGAGGATATGCCCCGTTTTGAACCTACTGTGCCACTCGGTCTAGATGACTTTGCAGCAGGCCTTGGGTTCACAACTGGTACATCATCCTCGGGTCAATCAGAATCTGAGAATGTGACAGATTCATCGTGTGTTAAGGAACAGAATCCTCCCATTGTTGAGGATGCTGATTCTTCGGACGATGAATCTGAAGAAATTGTGAAACAACAGTCTAACTCGGTTACAACAGATATTCCAATCGAGAATCACATCCTGTGTGATCCACCAATGAAACCGAGTAAGACTGAAATGTCAAAAGCAATGGAGTCCCTTGTATCTAGCCTTGAAGGGAATAATTTGTTGTACACGCTCAAAGGAGATAGCAAAATCTACTCTAACAAAGATTTTCCAATTAAAAATGTAAATCAAGATTTAATTGAGCAAATTTTTGAAGGATGCACTGATAAGTTTTTGGGGAACAAAAGTGGCAAAGTTACCGTCACTCAATGTGATCCAATTCCGTGTGAACAAATTAGAAAACAATACGGAAACCAAAAACTACCAATTGAGCGAAAACAACAAGTCAACTCCGGAAAGGGTAAGGTACAGGGAAAGAAGGCTCAGAACAAGAATGTTCAAGCACCTAAAGTTCAGCAGCCTAAGACTGAACAACCAAAGGTTCAACAACCTAAAGTTGAACAGTCTAAGGCTACTCAACCTAAGGCTGCACAACCTAAAATTCAACAATCAAAGGTTGAGCAACCTAAGGTTCAACAACAAAAGGTGCAAAACAAAAGAGCTCCTGTTAAGAAACGAGAACCGAAAATGAACTTTGTTGGATCCACGGGTTCAGACAAACTTGAAACATTTCAGGATAAATCTAACATTGATTTTGTAAAACAAGTTAGAACTTTAAAACGAAATGATCAGAATAATTACACCCAACACACCAACGGATGTGATTTAGGTCCAAGCACGTCTAGATCACAAGGTTCATTGTCTGGTTCTCCGTCTGGTCATCAACATGTTTCTCCGAAGTTTGTAGAGCGGAGAACATGTTTTGAATGTGGCACAGTTGGGCATATTGTAAGATATTGCCCACACGTGCAAAAGCTGAAGTCAAAAACGAGTGCTCCCCAAGAAATCGATTACCAAAAACGATCAGTTTCCCAACCAAAGGTTCAACAACCTAAAGTTGAACAGTCTAAGGCTACTCAACCTAAGGCTGCACAACCTAAAATTCAACAATCAAAGGTTGAGCAACCTAAGGTTCAACAACAAAAGGTGCAAAACAAAAGAGCTCCTGTTAAGAAACGGGAACCGAAAATGAACTTTGTTGGATCCACGGGTTCAGACAAACTTGAAACATTTCAGGATAAATCTAACGTTGATTTTGTAAAACAAGTTAGAACTTTAAAACGAAATGATCAGAATAATTACACCCAACACACCAACGGATGTGAATTAGGTCCATGCACGTCTAGATCACAAGGTTCATTGTCTGGTTCTCCGTCTGGTCATCAACATGTTTCTCCGAAGTTTGTAGAGCGGAGAACATGTTTTGAATGTGGCACATTTGGGCATATTGTAAGATATTGCCCACACGTGCAAAAGCTGAAGTCAAAAACGAGTGCTCCCCAAGAAATCGATTACCAAAAACGATCAGTTTCCCCGAAACAAGACCCATGTGTCTTGAAAGAAAGGGAAAAGAAGCTAAAGCAAAAGAATCAAAAGGTAATTGAAAAGGCCTTAAAATCAGAGGTCAAAGAAGAAAAACCTGTACAAGCAAAACCTGAAACTGTAAAACCAGTAAATGCTAAAACAATAAATTCAAATACTGGTACAAGACAAACAGCTTGGAAGCAAAAGCAGGTAATTCAATAAGGGGGAGCACCACAGGTTCTTTTTCCTAATCATCAAGTGATTGAAATCACTTTCCTTGATGATCAAGGACAACCCAAGTCCACAAAGGCTTGGGTCCCCCTCTCAAACTGATAAGTTAGTTGCATGTGCAGGCGGCTCTAGGAGGAACTATTAATAGTCATTGGATTGTTGATAGTGGGGCTTCCAGGCACATGACGGGCGACTATCGTCTTCTTTTCGATGTGCGAAGTATAAGAGGAGGATATGTCGCGTTTGCTGGAGACAAAGGAGGGTATATCACCGGCGAGGGAATGATCTCAAATGGAGTTGTGAGTTTCGACAAAATCAATTATGTGCAACAGTTGGATCACAATCTCCTGAGTGTTTCTCAGATCTGCGACAAGAAGTTCACCGTGCATTTTGATGATGCCGGTTGTTATGTGCTGAAGCCAGGATTCAAGATTCCCGAAGAATGGATTCTCTTATCAGCACCAAGAGTTAATGATTTGTATGTTCTCGATATGAGCCAAGCAATAACTAAGTCCAAACAAGTTACTTGCTTTATTTCAAAAGCCACTGAAAAGGAGACGATCTCTTGGCACAGACGGATGGGTCATATTCACCTCAGAAAAATGAATCACCTTGTCAAAAACAATCTGGTGAGAGGTGTCAATGTGAAGAATTTTCAACTTCAAGATGTCTGTGTGCCGTGTCAGAAAGGGAAGCAGATCAAGAAATCACATCCATTGAAGAAGGTTAACACTATAAACATGCCACTCGAATGTCTGCATATGGACCTTTTCGGCCCAATCAAACACAAGAGTGTGCACGGGGAGGTTTTCTGCTTAGTAGTCACTGATGACTATTCAAGATTTTCATGGGTTGCTTTTATGGTCCATAAGAGCGAGACTCCAGAAATTCTAAAGAATTTGATCACCTTGTTGGAAAATCTTTATAATCTAAAGGTGAGGCGAATTCGAAGCGACAACGGAACCGAGTTCAAAAACAGGGTTATGGATGAATTTTGCACTGCAAAAGGAATCCTTCATGAATACAGCACTCGGTACACGCCACAACAAAACGGAGTCGCTGAAAGAAAGAACAGAACCTTAATTGAGACTGCAAGAACCATGTTGGTTGAGTCTCAGCTTCCAGTTCGATTCTGGACTGAAGCTGTTGCCTCGGCTTGCTACACGTTAAACAGGGTTCTCACAGTGAAAAGACATGGCAAAACGTGCTTCGAACTCCTACACAAGAAGACTCCTGACTTGGAATATCTAGAACCTTTTGGTGCACCATGTACCATGATTGAGCCTGACGGGAAGTTTGGTGCCAAAGCTATCGAAGGTTACTTCCTTGGGTATGCTACTCCTAATCTGCGAGTATGGAACCTGACTACCAAGAAGATTGAAGAGTGGGGTGAAGTAAAAGTTCAAAGATATTCTAATCCACCGAAGCCTTCTGGAGATCCATGGATGTTCGATTATGATGGTCTTTTCGACTCATTCAATCTGCCGACATTTGATGATGACAATGCAATTGCTCAAATGTTGTCTGAAAGCGAGAATGCGACTGGCTCTCAGTTAGTTCGCCCAATCATTGTTGACTCACAAGCATCTTCTTCTGTCAACAATCTCGTTTCAAATGAGGTGTTTAATGATGCTGTCGACTACAATTTGTCATCGGAAGATGAGGAGTATGTTGATGCAAATGATGGTGAAGCACCGCGTCCGGTTCAAGGTACTTCAGAAGCAACGGATCCAGTGTCTGCGCCAATTGTCCAAGAAGAAAATGCATAATCTTCTACAACTCAACAGCTTCAAAATGATATCGGGAATTTAAATATCAATAACTTGAGGACCAATGTTGAAATTCCTCTAGTTCCTGAAACCCGAATTCATAACATTCATCCTCAACAGAATATTATAGGTGATGTTCTCAGTGGTGTAAGGACAAGGAATTAAATCAGAAATAACGAAAATGCTGGCTTGTATGCTGAGATACGAGAATCGGGACAACAAAATGATTGGTCTTTCGCCTGCTATGTTAGCCAAGAAGAGCCTAGATCTTGGAAGGAGGCATTGAAAGATGATTCCTGGGTGGAAGCCATGCAAGAAGAACTTCAGCAGTTCGAGAAGTTGGGCGTATGGAAAGTGGTTGATAGGCCCGACCACTACAAAAAGATCGGAACTCGTTGGGTGTTTAAGTGCAAGAAGGACGACCGTGGGATTGTTGTCCGAAACAAAGCAAGGTTAGTTGTTCAAGGCTTCAGTCAGATAGAAGGTATTGACTACAATGAAGTGTATGCACCTGTTGCACGTCTGGAGGCTATTAGAATCTTTCTAGCCTACGCATCCTTCAAGAAATTCAAGGTGTACCAGATGGATGTTAAAAGTGCATTTCTTCACGGAGTAGTCGAAGAGGAAGTATATGTCGAGCAACCACCGGGGTTTGAAGATCCATTACATCCTGACAGAGTTTTACTACTTAACAAGGCGCTATATGGTCTTCATCAAGCACCCCGAGCCTGGTATGAGACTCTGTCTACCTACCTGCTGAACAACGGGTTTAGACGGGGTTTGATCGATTGTACCCTCTTCATCAAAGAAAAAGGTGAAGATCTTCTGTTGGTACAGGTATACGTCGATGACATTATCTTTAGTTCTACCGATGATAAGTTATGCAAGGAATTTGAGAAGGTGATGCAAGATCGATTCGAGATGAGTGCGATGGGTGAAATGACGTTCTTCTTGGGTTTGCAAGTTAATCAGTCCGAATCTGGAATTTTTATCCATCAAACCAAGTACGTCGGAGACATCTTGAGCCGGTTCCAGATGTCCGATTCGAAGCCAATTTCTACTCCACTTCCGCAGAATCACGGGATTACTCCGGATGAAAAAGGGGAAGCTGTGGACTCTTCACTTTATCGTGCTATGATTGGATCTTTAATGTATCTCACCGCATCAAGACCCGACATTATGTATCCAACGTGCCTTCTCGCCAGATACCAAGCGAATCCGAAGGTCTCTCACTATGCTGCTGTCAAAAGGATTTTTCGTTATCTGAAGGGTTGCCCTGACACCGGGTTATGGTACCCTAAGGATGATAACTTCGATCTCAAGGCTTACAGTGATTCTGATTTCGGCGGCTGTAAGAAAGATGGCAAATCAACTACAGCAGGATGTCAGTTCTTAGGCAATCGCCTAGTCACTTGGCAGTGCAAGAAGCAGACATGTGTGGCTACATCTACACGTGAAGCGGAATACATTGCTGCGTCTAGTTGCTGCTCCCAGGTTCTATGGATCCAACAACAGATGCGGGACTACAGTTTTGAATTCCTAACTACTCCTATTTATGTTGATAATGAAGCTGCTTTACAGATCACTAGAAATCCTGTACAGCACTCAAAAACGAAGCACATCGATATTAAATATCACTTCATACGTGATTGCTTTGAAAAGAGACTTATCGATGTGGTTCACATTCATACCGATCACCAACGTGCCGACCTTTTTACCAAAGCATTTGATAAATCAAGATTCGATTATTTACTTTTGGTAAACGGCATAAAGGTGAAGCAAGAGTAACCGACATCGGGAAATCGTTTTTGTAAATATTTTTCTAAAACCAAAAATCCAAAAATATGTTTTTACTTTATTTATTTTTGAATTTTAGGGGGAGAAAGTTTCAAGGAAAATACAAAAACATTGAAAAACCGCAAAAATACAAAAATATGTCTTTACTTTATTTTACTTTCTGCATTTAAGGGGGAGAAAATTCAGAAAAAAACACAAAAACAATAGAAAAACAAAAATGAGTTTCTTGGTAATATAAGAGGAAATGATATTACATCAGAGGTCGGTCGAAACATATTTCTAGAAATCAAAAGAAAAGAAAATGATAAGTAGCTCTACTAATGATGTACCGGTAGACTCACGATCATTTTAAAGTATGCAGGAGATATAAACATAACGAACTGAAAACCGCGTGGGAACCGCTCATTGGCATATGGTCTTGGTACCGAAATTTCGTTTGATAGATTGCCGAGGTTCTGAGATATTCGGGGTTTATGTTGTTTATCATCTGGGTATCATGGTTGTTTCTGTAAAAGACAAAGTCTAGTTCTTCCATGATACCATACATACGTGTACATATCTCATACTGCATTTGGCACAAAAAAAAAAAGAGAAGTGATAAAATATCACAGCCATCAAATAAGTGATCAATGAATCACATTGCATATCATTCGAGAGTCAAGTTCGTCTCTTTGCTGTACGGAAGTACTGCCCTGTTCACGAACTTGCTCTCAACCCAATAAGTGAATTTATTCACATTCATGCATGCATAGAAAATCAAGTTCCTCATCAATAAGTGATTTCATCACATAGGGCTTGGTTTTCAAACTCAAATAAGTGACTTGTTCACATTTTATATACGTTAAAAACGGATGATAAATGGTATACTCGCCAGTAAGATGAACTTTCGTGCATACCTTGATACGGGAATGTGTCGTGAGTGGATGAACACTGGTCGGTAAGTATAAATCATACCTTAAATGTATCTCAATGTATTATGATTACACTTGATCGCTGAGTTTAAGTGGATAACAATATCGGTAATTGTGGTAGAATACTTATCCACATCTGTAAAAGAATATTAAAAGGAAATGTGTTTTTGACAAAAGACCGCAAACTGATATGATTCTCTTCGCCAGAAACTCGCAAAAATATTGTTGTGTTTGTACATATTTATTTACTGCTTAACTTTACTGCTTAACTTTTATTGTCTTATTTTAAACAGTTTTGTCGTTTGGTGCATATCAGCACGACATTAGCGGTGATGTCGTTTGATAACATTCAAAAGATATTAAAATTGTTGTCTTTTATTTTATCAAAATCCAAAAAGATTTTCAATTTAATCTTATTTTTTATTAACCGATGTTGGTGCTCGATCCGATACCTGGCAAGCCGAGATACTTCATAAAACTGACCTTTGCAGAACTTCATAATGGGCAATTTTTCAAAACGGTCGTTTCTGAAAACTTTTAAGAATTTGAAGGGTTTGAATTGCAAATTCCCAAAATCCAAAGTGTTGGTGAAAATCTGATCCTTCGAGGAAGCAATGGCCTCGAAAGATCAGATGGTCAATGAAAGTCAATCTTGTTGCTCGAAAGATGAATTGGTCAACGAAGGTTTTGACCAATTGGATCCTTCGAGCTGATCAGACTTTTCGAAAGATGGATCAGGTCGAAAGATATCCTTCGAGGATCGTCTTTCGAAGTGGTTGAGGGTTCCCACAAATATCTGGTATCTTTCGATCCAGATCTGGATCCTTCGACCCAAAGTCTCATCTTTCGAGCACCTTTTTCATCTTTCGAAAGGTCAATGATCCTTCGAGGCGGTTCGCGTTTCGAGGACAGAGTATAAAAGGGGGCTTTCTTCTTCATTTCAACATAACAGTTCAAATTTCAAAAACCTCTGATCCTACCAAAACTCTGCCAAAATCGAAACAAAAGTTAGGCTATCAGGATTACAACAACAATCACGGTAGGATAATCCTAATACACTTAACAAACAACAACATGAACACCTCATCTGATCATGTGCTTTTGTGTAATGTGAATGTGTTGTAAATATGTTAGTGGTAGGTTTTGATGATCATAAGGTTTTTATCTTGACTGATGTTTTGTGTTACAGAGGTTTGTGTTAAATTTTAATGGTCTGAATGGGTCTTGTGTGTTCTTGGGGTTGATCGGTACCTGTGTCTGTGTTAGTATCCGGGTTAGGATTAGTGTCCGGGGTTGGTTTTGATGTTGATGTTTTTAAATGGTTTGATGTTGATATTTTTTAAATGGTTTGAAACATACTTAAAACACACTTAAAACAATCACCGGAAAACACGCCGATGAACAGTGCCACCGAAAAACACGCCGATCACGAAAGATGATGTTTCTTAACCTCGAAAGATGGACTGCAAAATATCCTTCGAACTGAGACTCGAAGGATACTAAGCTTTTCGAAGGATCCATGATCAACCAAACATCATCCTTCGATTGATCAGATCTTTCGATTGACCAAGATATCTTTCAAAATTAATGATCTTTCGTAAGTTGATCCTTCGATAAGGCCTTTCATCTTTCGAGTAAAATAACATCTTTCGATCAAATTGTCATCTTTCGAGTCAAGTGTCAATCCTTCGATGTCTAAATGGAATCCTTCGAGGAAACAACACTTAGAAATTTTTCAAGAAACTGAAATCTTTCTAAGTGTGAAATCTTTGTTGACTGTTTGACTGTTTTCTCATTACGTGTCCTTGTTTTCATGAACAGAAATGGCACCGAAAGAGAAGAAGGAACGGGCAAAACCAACTAAGAAAGAAAAGTCTGAAGTTGAATCTATGTCCGAGCCAAGACACAACATGGCCGCGTATCTGCAACCGGAAGACAAAGTTAGTCCGGAATACGAGGGGATAATGCAGTATCTTCACCGGGCACGAATCAACTATGCCATTACTACACAACACACCGCTTACCAGCCCCAGATCAAGGAATTCTAGAATTCTGCTGTGGTTGATACAGTGAATAACCAAGAAGTGATTAGAGGATTCGTTACTGAGAAACCCGTGGTGATCACCGAGAACACCATCAGAGCGCGTTTGCAATTGGGAGATCAACCAGAAGATTCGACTTCTATTGATTTACAGTGTCAGCGTGGTTTATTGATGAGGCTACGTTACACCGAGAATGTGCTAGCAAATCAGATAAACAAAGGGTTCATGCCGTTACGATACAAGTTTTTATTGCATATTCTTATTCACTGTCTGAGCAACAAACGGTCTGGATACGATTTGTCGCCTATTGAATTGACGGGATTGTTTACGGCTTTAATTCTGAACAAGTCGTTCAACATATCACGTTACATCTTTGACAATCTGAAAGAGAATGCCCGCAGGCCACTTCCGTCAGCAAATCAACGGACGTCAACCAAGTTTTGGTTATATCCAAGATTCTTGCAAATGATGATGGATGATCAGATTCCGAATCTTCCCAAGGTTGATGCAGATATTCTACCAGTTAATCCGATGAACGAGTGTACATTGCTGATCTTCAAGTCTATGTCTAAGTATAAGGAATCCAATCCAGTCAGAAAGCTTATTGGCCACCTCGATGATGTGACCTACGAGGCACCACAGAACCACAAGTGGCGTCGAGATGCAAGTGATTCTGATGACGAAGGGCCCAGGTTAATCGCGTTGGCTAACACACAACTCGAGGCTAAGCACGGAGTTAAAGCATCGAGCAAGAAGTCTGCTGGCAGTTCCAGTGCTGCAACACATGTTGAAATTGATGTGAATGTTGTTGCGGAAGAAGTTCAAGGAGTGTTCGTCGAATCCGACAAAGGTAAAGGTAAGGCGGACGAGCCGAGGAGGTTGGTGGATGAAAGCAGTTCTTCTTCTGATGATGAAGGAGGTTCTGGTAATGATGATTCGTCTTCTGAGGATGATAATCCTCCTCCACCAGGGATGCGAAAGGTTTATGATCAGCGCGGGAATCTTCGTGGTCTTGAACGTATAGAGAAACCGGTTAGTGCCGCAGAATCTGACAAAGATGATGATTATATTCCTGCTGCTCCTGGTTTGGTTAGAAAGAAGAGGAAAACAAGAAAACAGGGTACTCGTACTTCAAAGAAATCAAAGGACGGATCAGGGTCAATGGGTGAAACTGCTGGTGATGTCCCTATACCTGATTCGATCCAGCATTCAACGCCTCCAGAGCATCAGCTACCACCTGTCAGTGATCAATTAACTACATCAGAGATGCTGGCGCTGGTCTCTTCTCCGCAGACGTCTACTGGGACACGCACGGCGACTGTTGATCAACAGCCGCCTGCAACTCCTGTCTCAGGTACACACGCACGTCCTCCTCTTATTATTACTGGTCCAACAGGTACTTCCGGTCCATCTGGTCAGTCTGGCTCCTCAGGACCTGAGCCTTCACGGCCGACTCTAGCAGAAACATTGTCTGGTTTGTCTGAAGCTGAGAAAATTCACTTCCGGATCGAACAAGTCAGTGAATTGGGTAACTTAGTCGGTCGGCATACTAGAAAGATTGAAGAGTATCGTGAACAGAGAACACAGGATGTGAAGGCACACAACATGCTAGTCTCAGTTGTTAATGCTCAGAATCTTAAGATAAAAGAACAGGCTCTAGAGATTGAAAGGCTGAAAGAAGCAAACAGGGCTCGTGATAGGGAAGTTGAGATAATGAAAGGCGGAGCAATGTGTTAGAGCATGAGGCAAATGTGTTAAAGCAGAAGCATGAAGAGCTGTCGGATCGCTATAAAAATCGTGATGATCGATTAATAGAAGCCTTCAAGCCTGTTCAAGCAAATTTCAAGAAAATGGATCACAAAGTAGTTACGCTTTAGAATGAAAGGTGCAAAGCATTAGGCATCATTCCCTCAAAGCGTGGCGATGACAAAGACGATGATGCAGCAAATCCTGATCAACCAGCTGCCTCAGGTTCCGGTGCAACTGCATACGGTGCTGCAGGTGGGTCTGGTACGTCTCAAGCTGCTCCTACTGCTCCTCCAACAGCTACTACTGGTCCGTCTGAGCAGACTGAAACGTTGGAAGCTTCGGCAGGGTTTGAACATGTTAGTCTTGAACCGGAAGCGTTTACCGATCTCCCTGAATCCTCAACTGTTCAACAGTATCATCCAGTCACGGGTGAACTATTAGAAGAGGGAGAACACGTTACAGAGATGTCTGATGAACGTATATTAGCTCTGAAGGAATTGGCTGAAGTTGATTTGAAGACGATCGATGCTACTCCGTTAGTTCCGGACGAAACCGATTTCTCTACGATTGAAGAAATCTTCATCGGTTCGGATCCGGAACGTCCTGTTTATGTTGGTCAAGATAATGCGGAGTTTAATGCGCTTGATGATGAGTTTGTGGCGGCAAAGACAGCAGAATTTACTAACCCTTCTTCAGATTCTCCTACAGCTCAAGAAAGCCGTGAGAAGACCGTGAACGAATGGCGAGCGGATTTCCTAGCTAGGAATCCTCCTCCGCTCCCTCCGTTGGATCAGGCCAACTACATGAATCTGGAAAGGAATCAGGCTCGGGGTCGTATTATCAGCTGGATGTTCATCAAGGAGCTTCACTGCATGGTTGTGAAGCGAGAATGCGGCCTTCAGTACTTCAGGTCTCTTCTCAGCATTCTTTCATTTCCTTATTATGAGGTTGCGGTTTTGGCTCAGCTGAGGGTTATTAATCGAGTCGAAGACAAAATGGTGAATCTGTTCGCCAAGAAGATCAGGTTGGAACGAAGAATTGGTTGGAAGGATCCGCTATATAGGCCACAATTCCCTCGATACGAGCAGATCAGGTTTACGCTTGATCCAGATACAAATACTGCTCGTTATCGATTGGTTTATGATCCTCCGAAGTTGATGAAGAAAATACCGTTGTTGAAGATGAGGACAGATTTTCTGGGTAACTTTCGTTGCTGGGTTTATGATGCAGATACTGGAGAAGCGGTGATCTTATTCCAAGACAGTCCAGAGAACTTTCGAATGATAGATCCAATGTGGATTACTAACATGTCCAGGTCGGATATTATTATTCTTAAGGATCATGAGATCAACTACTTGGTTAGGGATCGTGCACAAGCAATGAAGTTTCAGAAGATGGCTTTGTATTGCTTCAACCTACTTGTGAATGCAGGAAGTGCATGGTCAACGCATCACTTAACGGTTCAAAGGACGTCAGAGACTTGAAGACACGAAGATCGAGACAAAGCTACAGCCAAGGGGGAGTTTTTTGGTGCACTTGTGTCTGTACTTTGTCTGTATTTTGTCATGATATAAAACGATGTCTTTTGTTAGTCTTGTTTACGTCTTATGTTTGTTAATATGTGTGTTTGATGTAAGTTTGACCAAGTCAACCATCCTCCTGGTTTGACTTGGCCAAACAGTTAGAACATGTTTGTAAATGTTTGTGTTGAAGGATGAGTCATCGAAGGATTATTTATATCCTTCGATGAGCTCGAAGGATAAACCTTCGATGGATGTAGATGGACCTCGAAGGATATCATCCTTCGAGGTATATGTGGATCCTTCGGTAGGTTTCAGATCGATAGATGATCTTTCGATCAGTCTATCTGATCCTTCGACCAGACGATCTGTGATGGGTATATATACTCATGTAAGGTGTTCACTTCAGTATGTGAGTGAACTTAGTCTTGTAGAGAGCGTATTTTCAGTTTGGTCAAGGGCTGTAACCGTGTCCACTGAAATACAAGAGAAAACTTTGATATCTCGTGTGCCTACCTTTCTCTTTGTAGCTTGTGTTCTCATATAAACTACCGGTTTGCATTCTAGCTTGGATTCCGCACTTGCTAGTGTGTTAAACATAACAAGGATAAGGTTTAACCTCAACCTCCGGGGGACCTACACTATGACACTTGTTTAAGCAATTAGGTGTTGTAATAATACCTAAGTTTAAACGGAGAATTAGGAACTTAATATTGTAGGACCGTTATTGACAGTCGTGTGAGTCAATCAGAGCTAGATACTACTGATAATGCAGCGGAAATACAAAATCAGCATGAATCAAAGTAGAAATGGAGTAGAAACAGAAGAAGATCACTTTAAACTGGTTTTCTCATTAATTCTTCAAGAAATAGTCGAGCAGTAGTTCGGCTACACAGTAAACTTGCGCATACAAAATGAGAAAACACAACTACTATATATAGGGGTTGGGATTTCGCTCATATGACCATGTGTCATTTGGAGCGAAATCAGCTTGTTGTGATTTCGCTCCAAGTGACACGTTGTCACTATGAGCGAAATCAGTACATTAAAACCAAACATTTACATTTCAACCCCTATACAATGCATAATTAACACTTCTAGACCCTATACATGAACAACTAAGACTTAAGACGCAGGCTTTAGACATTCGTGCACAAACAAACTCCCCCTTGGATACAGCCGCAGTCTTCAGTCTTGTCTTCGGAACTTCGCAGAGACTTGAACTTTTTTTCATGTTGCTTAGGCTTCTTCCTAAGCGCGTTCCTTATCCTGTCATTCTCTTTCTTTCTTTCCTTCTCTTCTTCATCTTGAATATTCATCCACGTTCCTCTCTTTTCTTCAAGCTTTCGACGTTCACGTTCAGCTTTTCTTTTCATCTTCTCATCGAGCGACCACCAGGATGACTTCCATTTACTCTCAGAATTGATACCTTTCTGAAAGCAAAGAGTAGCAACTCTTTGAAACTGTAACGCCTGCTCTTTATCTTCAACTTGATAATGAATCTTGTTGATGAATAAACATTCGATATCCTTTGCAGAGCAATTTACTAACCACATCGGGTCATACACATGTATCTCTCGTAATTCTCCTCCTGCTCTGTAAGTAATGACAGCCTCAGTCGAAATGTAACTATACACCCAGCCCAAAAAGCCTTTGTAGAAATCCTGCTCTATTGGTGGCACTGGGATAGTCTTCATTGTCTTTGGCTTTTTGACGTTAAGAATCGTTTCTACAACCCCTGTTTCCGGATTTACTCTCTGCACTCTCTTAGGGTAATGCGGCTTCCAGTGGCGAAATTCTTTCAAAGATTAAAACTTGATATACCCCCACATCGGAATATTATTCTTTCGCACCGAATACCCAAGAGTTCTAACTTTAGAAAGCTCCTCCACATCCCACCAGGGTAATGACATCACATCATATAGATATTCAAAGTACTGCACCCCACATTCTCTTCTGATTGCGTAAGCATTCGCTTGAGGTAAGAAACCCCAGCTAATGATGTCACTGAGAGACACACTTCGATCACGTTGATAGTACTTTAATGGTCTTTTGAACTTCCTCTCGTGACTGTCTTTGAACCACTTTTTCCGTTCTTCCTTTGCCATATCTTTGGGAGTGCCATCAAAGTTTTTATCTTTCAAGATTTCAGATAATTTCCTTCTCAATTCATCTCGATTTTCTTCTGTAAAGAACTCCATCAGCGTAGGCAGCTGAGAAGTATCTTCGCTAACACTTTCATCATCCATCAAATCTTCAACTTCGACTCTGTCATACATGTCAGCATCTTCAACATACTTATACTCATATTCAGGCTGCTGATTGATGTCGAAGGCGTTCAATTCTTCTTCAAAATCGAACTTAAAATCAGGATTCACCATGCGAGTCATTTCTTTAATTGCTTCCAACGTGTACGTATGAAAATGTTCGCCTTCTTCTCTGTAAGTATCCAACCTCAGGATTAACTTCTCGGCATGTTGAACATTTTGTGCATCACTCGACTCCCCCTTTCCATCAACTCCCCATGATTCTTCATTCACGGAATCGTTCATCAAATCATCCACTGTTTTCTCAGTGGAAGCTTCAGATACTTTCACACCCGTACCACCCTGAGCATCATCATCATCGTTACCAGAACCATGACTGCTCGCAGAAAACACTTTCTCATCTTCATCATCTTCTTCGTCATCCTCCTCATCATCATCTTCGTCATCACTATCACCCATTAACTCTTCAAGAGGTGTATCTTCTTCAAAAAGACCAGATATAGCAGAGATAGGTTCAGGATTTTCAACAACCATGGAAGGAACAATCGATCTCTCTGTCACTGCAGAACTTCCTTCAGCGCTTTTACCTTTATTTTTCATTTGTTCATCAATCTCTGCTTGACGTTGTGCCCTGAGTTCCTCAACTTGCAATTCTTCAAATTTTTGCTCTACAGACGTTCCAAGCATACTTTCAACGACTTTATTCAACATATAGAACTCATGATCTCTTAATGCTTTAGCCGCTTCTAACTCTTTGTTTTTCATCTTGAAGTATTCATTTTGTTCATCTCTTCGAGCTTTTTCTTCTTCAAGCTTAGCAACTCGCACTTTCAAAATATCTATCTCCGATTGATAACTGTCAATCTTCTTCAACAACTCTTTGTTATCACCCTCCAACCTCTTCACACGCATTTCAAGAATTCTTTCACGATCAGAAACTTTCTTGTTCTCAGTAGCTAATTTCTTGTTATCATCCAACACTTCATCCATTTTCTTCTCCAACTTCTTCACTTGTTCATCGTTAGCAAAACTGAAATCTCCAATGTCTTCAAGACTATCATGAGGAGTGTAAAGACCTTTGCCAGAAGAACCAGGTTGAATTTGAGTGGGTGGAGGTGTTTGAAAGATTTCTTGCAATGTAAGAAGGGTGTGTTGTGGTGGTGGTGAAAGATGTAGTGGTGAAAGATGTATAGGTGATGGTTGTCTGGGTGGTGTTGGTTGTTTTGGTGGTGAAGATTGTTGTGGAGGTGTAGTTTGTCGTGGAGGTGATTGTTGTGGTGATTGAGGTGGTGTTGGTTCATGTGGTGGAGTTGGTGGTTTCCTGGTTTCTTTGGAAGGTTTCTTCTTTAATACAATCTTCGGCATTTTAATCTTGGGGTAACTTTTCGGATCTTTGGAGATACAACTTTCTTTCGTGCTCCAGCTTTCTTTCGACCCACTGAAGGAGATTGTGACTCAGAGACATGTTCTGGAGAAGGAACATAAGCATCATCGTCATCTTTTTCCTGTCTCTTTCTCAACAATTTCTCTTGTTCTGTTGCTTCCTGAACTCTTCTTAAACATTCAGTCTCGTCAATCTCATCATCTGAAGAGCTCGAAGAACTTGTAGTGCTCTTTCACATCATCACCCTCAATGTCATCAATAACCTTCTCTTTTCCAGCTTCGACATTAACCACTTGATCAACTTCAGGAGTCACTGTTGGCCCAGTTTCCAAGACATCAACATTAAACATCATATCTTCACCAGCATTATACGGATCGTCTTCCGCAGCTACAACTGGCTCATCTTCTTCAGGTTCATCAATCAATAACGTTTCTGCGGCTTTCTTTTGCTTTTTCTTTGGTTTTGATGACGACCCTTCACCCTCTTGAATTTTAGGAGTGGCCTTTCTGCGTCTCCTCCCTGTTTCTTTGACAAACCATTCATTTTTGATGCTTTTAAACTCTGCAAGAGTTTTCAGCTCCTCAGCATAAGCAGCCTCTTTCATTTCTTCTTCGTTTCTCCAGTTTTTATGATCAACTGGATCAGGATCAACGTAGTTTGCATTCTTTATAAACCCGAAGAATACAGCACCAACTTTTGGTTCAGGGTGATTTGGATGGTATCTCGCAAGCTGTTTGAGCGAATCGCTGCTCATGTGTGATTGCACCAACAGATCGTTCTTTATATTTCGGTCAATCTCTGGATAAGCGTGATCGATCAACATTTGCACGAATCTCGGATACATCCATGTTTTGCTCTTTGTCGTAATATTCTCTGTCATATAGTGGAATACAATATGTGAGAAATTGTATTTCTTGTTCAGCACTAACGCAGTGATCATGTTCATTTGATAGTCGCGCATTGTATCGTAACTTCCCTTTGTATGGCTAAGCGACATCAAAATACAATGAATAAGGAACTTGTATGGTTTCTGAAATTTCGACTTCAAATAGTTCCCAACATTCAATGCTCCCTTATAACCCATCCTGAGCATGCAGCCTTACACCATTCGTTCTGGAAATCTTATTGGCGACTCTGCCTCATCCGGAAAATTAATAACTTCACGAATAAGCGCTTCAGTGACAAGTATCTTCTCATTTTTACCATGCACCTCAACAATTGACGAAATTACTTTGTTTTCAGCATCATAGCTTGCATTCTTCCAGAAACGGTCTATGTGTGATCTGTACAATGGATGCTGATCTGTCAAGGCTTTCTGAATGGGAATACGACCCATGAATTCTAAGATACCATTGAACTTGGCCAATTCTGTGTTTTTCTGCATATCCAAGTCACAACAACTGTTGTGAAGAGGATCAAAAATCACACTAGAACCCTGCACATTAAAAACAGTACAACATAAATCAACACTTAGAATATTTTTCATCTTCAAAGCATTTACAAGCGAAATCACACTAAATACACCAAAAGCGAAATCAACATTAACATTTATGAGCGGAATCATAAGTGTGCACAATAAGCGATATCACTATATTGACATAAAAACGAAATCACATGATACACTTATGAGCGGAATTACAAATGTACACAATGAACGAAAACACAACATGATACACAAGTGCGGAATCACCAAGAACACTAAGAGCGAAATCACTGAAGATGACAGTTTGGGGCGAAATCACCATCAGACACTCAAAACTCATCAAATCCGAACGAAAACACAACATGATACACAAGTGCGGAATCACCAAGAACACTAAGAGCGAAATCACTGAAGATGACAGTTTGGGGCGAAATCACCATCAGACACTCAAAACTCATCAAATCCCAAAATTAAATCCATTAATCTGTTAATATGTTGATTCCGACACTTAGGGTTTGTTTTAATTTTAATTTTGACCTTAAACTAACCCTAGATCTAAATCTGCAACATCCATACATCGACAAACATAAGATCTGCTCAAAATTGGAACAATTAACACACATATATATGATCTACATAACAAACCGACACTATAGATGTGTTTTCTTGTCCAAACTAACAGTTATAAACCCCTAAATCTATGTTTCTATCAACAACCATCGCCGACAGTTCAAAATCTGAATGATACAGGTCAAATTAGATCATAAACTACCTTGCCCATGATTAGTTACAACGATAATCACAAGATCTGAAGAAAAATGGGCAGCAATTCGTTTTGAAAACAAGGTTTTTAGGGTTTCGCTTAAAGTCACTGGAGAGAGAAGTCTTATGAGCGAAATGTGAGAAATGATTTATGAGCGGAATCAGCTGACTTATATAGTCTGCCTGATTTCGCTCTAAATGCCCAAAAGAACCCTTCGAGCGAAATCAACTATTGAACTACGAGCGAAATCAACTTTGTGAAGCAACTATGAGCGATATCAATTTTAAGTGTCACATGAGCGAAATCAGAATATGTTTTTCAAAAATTTAACTTTTTAGCAATTTCCGATTGTACACCGACACACCCAGTTAACCAAGTCCAAGTCAATGACCTTGGTCAACTGCTTGGTCTACCAAGTCCAAGTTAATGACCTTGGTTGACCGAATTATGAAGTACGCTGATGTTTTGATCTAAAGATAGTTCAAATGAATGAACTTCTAAACGTTTAGAACTTTCAAACACTTTTCAACTGTCAAACAATGTACCAATCTCAGTTTAAGTATCTCCTGCTTACCCAGCCCTCATCAAACACAGACATGATCTGCACAAAGCTTTGATCGTCTGATTCCCAACGTCGGTTGTCGAAAATAAGATGAAAACTAAAATCTTTTTGGATATTTTAACAGGATAAACTGAAAACTGTACACACAATCTTTTTGCGAGCGTGTTAGGGGATCATATCAGCTTCCGACTAGACACAAGCACCGTTAAGCTATAATTTCATACCAAGCTTTTAAACAATTCGCGTAGATTGCCGATATACTGATCCTCTTAAATTCTCACAAAACTTTCAATCTTTTCGGGATGCAGAATTAGTGTTTTAGGACTTAAACCTCTACATGTGTCCCACCTCAGTATATATTCCCGTATCCAGATCCCTGTATTCAGTCTTACAGGTGAGTATACCTAGATGATATCTGTAATGGGGTGAATTGCGAGGGCCGTGAGAGCTCAGGTCGATACTTTCGTATACGCAGAGAGATGACGGCTTCGACTTTACGGTGGGTCCCCTTTAGAGGATCTTTTGATTACAACAGCACATGATTAACATTTTTCAATGTGTCATCATTTTTTATGCTGAGGGGAGGCTTTACAAGTAAAGCAATGCGTAAAGCATTATCCGGGGACTAGGTCAGTATTTCCATACAGCAGAAGTCCCAGGATAATACCCCAGATATCACTAAGCATAAAGACCTGGTATCTCAGAATACGGGACCTTTCAAACAGATTTCGGGGGTTACCCATATATCCTGGAGGTGTTCCCCGTGTCGACGCAAGTAAATTTTATGTTTATATCCCAAACTGATCTACTGATTTTGCAAAAACCTACCAGCACATCTTTAGCGAGACTGCTTAAATGCATTTTAAACGTTACAATTCTTTAGCGTACTGCGTCCATCTAGCTGATGTACTATCATTTCCCCTATTCTACACAAACTCTTTTTGAAGTTTTTCTAATGTTTTTGGATTTTCGAATTTTATCATGTTTTTGTATTTTTCTACGACTTTCTCCCCCTAAAAAGAAAAACATATTTTTGTGTTTTTGTTTTTATCGAAAAGCAGAAAATAAACTGTAAAAACAAAGTTGACAACTCGACATAGTTCACGTCAGATCGCCGCCCAACTCAACTTCACATTCTATAACCCTCCCAGATTGCAGATTTTTCATCCCGTTTAATTTCAAAAGATAATAAAATCTCTTTTTGTCAAATGGTTTAGTGTAAAAATCCGCTTTCTGATCATCGGTGTGCAAGTGTTCAATCCGGATTAACTTTTTCTCGTGACAATCACGGATAAAGTGGTGACGGATTTCAATGTGTTTAGTTTTAGAATGGTGAACCGGATTTTTAGTGATGTTAATAGCTGCTTCATTGTCCACATAGATCGGAGTATCTAAGAACTGCAAACCGAAGTCGCGCATCTGCTGTTGGATCCAAAGGATCTGCAAGCAACAGCTGGAGGCTGAAACGTATTCAGCCTCGCAAGTAGAGAGCGCTACTGCGGTTTGTTTCTTGCACTGCCAGGTGACAAGTCGAGTTCTGAAGAACTGACACCCAGCAGTGGTGGACTTTGCGTTTTGCTTGCAGCTCCCAAAGTCAGAATCAGCGAAACCAGATAAAGTAAAGTCACCCGATCGAGGATACCACAAGCCGATGCTTGGGCAGCCTTTCAAATACCGTAAGATACGTTTCACAATGGTCAGATGTGACTGCATTGGATTCGACTGATATCTGGCACAGAGGCATGTCGGGTACATGATGTCTGGACGGGAAGCCGTGAGATACGTCAGAGATCCAATGATTGATCGGTACAATGTCTCGTCTATTTTCACTCCATTTTCATCTGGACAAATCTCGTGATTCTGTGCAAGGGGGGTTGATGAAGGACTGCAATCTGTCATATCAAACTTGTCAAGCACGTCCTTCACATACTTCGTTTGATGAATGAAGATTCCATCGGGCATTTGCTCCACCTGTAGCCCGAGGAAGAACTTCATCTCCCCCATTGAACTCATTTCAAACTTTTTCTTCATCACTTTCTCAAATTCTTTACACAGGTCGTCGTTGGTGGAACCGAAGATGATATCATCAACATATATCTGCACGATCAACAAGTGTCCTGCCTCTTCCCTGGTGAACAAAGTGCAATCTACTGTCCCTCTTGCACGATCAACAAGTGCCCTGCCTCTTCCCTGGTGAACATATATCTGCACGATCAACAAGTGTCCTGCCTCTTCCCGAAGATGATATCGTCAACATATATCTTTACACAAGTGTCCTGCCTCTTCCCTGGTGAACATATATCTGCACGATCAACAAGTGTCCTGCCTCTTCCCTACTGCACGATCAACAAGTGTCCTGCCTCTCGGGGCCTGGTGAAGTCCGTAAAGCGCTTTGTCCAATAGATACACCTTGTTTTTGTGCAGTGGGTCTGTGAACCCCGGTGGTTGCCCCACATACACTTCCTCTTTGATCTTTCCGTAAAGGAAGGCAGATTTGACGTCCAGCTGGTACACTTTAAAATCTTTCCATGACGCGAAGGCTAGAAAGATCCGAATTGCCTCGAGTCTGGCAACCGGCGCGTAGACTTCATCGTAGTCTATGCCTTCTTGTTGACTAAAACCTTGTACCACTAGTCGTGCTTTGTTTCTCACCACGACACCTCTATCATCTCGTTTGCACTTAAAAACCCACTTTGTTTTGATTAACTTCTGATTCTGTGGCAGATCGACGAGTCTCCAGACACCTAGTTTTTCAAATTGTTGTAGCTCCTCCTGCATTGCATTTACCCAGCTATCCTCAGTCAATGCTTCTTTGTAAGTTCTGGGCTCGATCTGCAAAATAAAACACTTTAGTGAGACTTCTTTTTGCAAATCAGCAATGGAAGAATAGAAACATGTAAGAGCTTGGTTTATTTGTTGTCGTGTTTTGACACCACTTTGCAGGTCACCAATAATCTGCTCTGACGGATGGTAAGACAATGTCCGAGGCATAGCATTGTCAGGCACATTCACTTCCGATTCCAAGCTCGATATATCAAGATCAACGGTTTGATCGTCAGCTTCCGTTGGATCCTCATCAAAAGTCAGAGCGGGTTCCGCTTCTGAGTCGTCAGGTTCGTCAAAAGATGGAGCTGGTTCCTCTGGTGGTTCGTGAGCTGTTCCACTTGGTCCTGCTTCATCATCGTGAGTACCCCCATTGGGTTGGGAAACTTCTAGCGGTCTAGACACTGGCTCTTGTGACATATATTGCTGGTACTGGTACAAAAGAGCAAGTTCCTCATCACTCAGCTGAACCGGTAGATGAAACGACTCCCAGAGCTTGTCGTAGTCGAACAGGAATCTTTGTCCAGGAAGTTGTGGTGATGGAGTATGCTTCTGACAATCCACATGCTGGACTTGAATCACTTTCCCCAGGCACGGTACGAACACCCTCTTCAGCGGGCTCGCGTAACCTACAAAGAAACCCTCACTAGATTTAGCGCCAAATTTACCGTTTTCATCAATAAACATGCAAGGAGACCCAAATGGCTCCAAAAACTCAAGATTCGGCTTATAATGGTGCAACAGCTCAAAGCATGTCTTTTTTGTATTTCTTGACAGTTAGAACTTGATTCAACGTGTAGCAGGCTGCAGATACTGCCTCGCTCCAGAAAAAGATTGGTAGCTTGGAATCGGCTAACCTCGTATGGGCTGTCTCTATCAGGGTCTGATTCTTTCGTTCAGCAACGCCGTTCTGCTGTGGTGTGTACGGCACACTGAATTCATGAAGAATTCCTTTCTCGTTGCAAAACTCGTACATCTTGTTGTTTTTAAACTCCGTTCAGTTGTCACTACGAATCCTCCGGATCGGCAGCTTATACACCGTTTCCATTTTCTTGAAAAGCACTATCAATGACTCAAAAGTTTGATCTTTTCTTTCTAAGCACACGACCCACGAGAATTGCGTAAAGTCATCAGTCACCACCAGGCAATATAAGTCTCCGCTGATGCTCTTTACGTTGACAGGCCCGAAGAGATCCATGTGTAATCTCTCAAGAGGTAACCAGATTGTGTTGAGGATCTTTAGTGGGTGTGACTTCCGAGTCTGCTTCCCTTTCTTACACGCTACACAATCATCATTCAAGTGAAAATTCTTCAGATTTACACCATCAACCAAATCATTGTGTACTAAAAAGTTCATTTTACGCACATGAATTTGGCCCATCTTACGATGCCACATTATCGAATCTTTTTCTGTCGCTTTAGTCTTTGACACAAAACATTGTTTCTGATGAGTTGTTGGCGTTGCGACGCTCATATCAAGAATATAAAGATCATTTTCCCTCGGAGCGCGCAACAACACCATCTCATTAGGGATTTTAAACCCTGGTTTCAAAAGCACACATTCTTTGTTTGTAAAATGTACACTAAAAGCTTTGTCACAGATTTTTGAAATACTGAGTAAATTGTTTTGTAATTCTACTATGTAGTTCACTTTCTCGAACGAAATCACGCCATTTGTCAGCGTTCCTTGACCAACGATTCTCCCGCCTTGATTCCCGGCAAATCCTACATAGCTTCCGTTTATCGATTTGACATCATAGAGAAGAGCTAGCATCCCAGTCATATGTCTTGAAGCACCACTATCCATAATCCACTTTGACAGTATAGACTTGGGCAGCCCCTGCAAACATCAAATCAAATTATTCAAACAATGAAGCCCAGGATTTCTTACTTCAGACACACTTCCGAACACTACATCACATTTCTCATTTGTTTTCTGAAAGTTAAATGTGACATTAGGAACCTCTTCTTTCACAACTGATTTTACTTTATCGGTTATCGGGGGAAACTCAGAGAGAAACTTATCAATTTCATTTTCAAACTCAATGACGTCATCTTTAAAAATATTTGAATATATTTTCAAAGCATTCTCTATCCTTTTGACCTCAACAGATGGTTTTGACTTCGCGACCCAAGATTGGTTTTCGAAAATTTTTGTTTTAGGGTAAATTTTTGAAGTCTTTCGTGTCTTAGAGGATTCGCCAACCTCGAAAGTCGATTTTGGCGTATCCTCCGACTTCAAAGATTCACCTCTTTTTAAAATGCGGATCAGAGAAACCATCGGCTTTTTACCTTTTGTGTCAATCGGTGATTTAAGTCGAGGCTTTTGAACGTTTGATTTTTTAACACTTGGTTTTTGAACAATTTGTTTTTGAACACTTGGTTTTTCAACAGTTTGTTTTTGAACCGGTTTTACAACAACAGGTTTCTTAATCACTTTCTGCAACTGTTTCGCCATGTGCCCGATTTCACTGCAGCGATAACACACCCTTTTGTCATATTCAAACAAAAGTGGATTTAACTGTCTCTTCTTTCAACTTCTTCGCTGCATTGAAATCGTCCATAGCCTTTTGACTAAAGATATAGTCTTTCTCATCGTCAACACTTGGACCAGCGACAAAAATATCATTCATCTTCTCTTTCGGCTTAAACTCCTGCTTAGCCGTTTTCTTCTCAAAACCGATTCCTTTGTTTTTAAAATTGTTTTTCTTGTTATTTCCTTTACCATCCCCTTCCTTTTTTCCCGAACTTATAGGACGTGATGTAACAAACGACTTTTTAGGTTTTGAAAAGAATTCATTGTTATTGACCTCATTAATGTTCATTTCAACCAGCTTAAACACTTTATCAACATTCTCAATCTTCACATTCTGAAGTGGATACTCGAAATCGGAGTAAAGTTTGTCTGTTCCAGTCATAGTGTATACCACCATAATCGGATCATCATTCGCACTCTTGTCCGATTTCGATATGAACCGATCTAAGAAATTTCCCTCATCTTCAGAATCACTAACGACCTTTTCAGATTGAGCCTTTTCAGATTTATCACTTTCCTCATCCAACACTTGATCGACAACTGTTTTGATAACCTGTGATTCGTTGTTGGTATCGGATGCATAGAATATGACATCTATGCTTTCAAGCAAATCATCCTCTATCGATCTCAATTTGAGATTCAAAGCAGCTTCCACCCCATCTGGATATTTCTGTGTATAGTGATTCCACATTGGGGGTGGAACACTCTGAAAGACTGGTGCAGCATGTGGCTGCTGGGGGACAATCTGTTCAAGAACGTACGATGAAGCCACATAACTCATCAGCTTTTTATCAATCCGATCGTTTTCAATTTTAGCCAATTCAAGTTCTTTCTTAAGTGATGTGATCGTGTCTAAATGAAAATTGACCTCAATTTGTTTATCAAATAGTGTTGCTTTAGCCAACTTTGTTGCTTTATCGTTTTCAACACTTTCTTTTTGAATCATATTGATTGACCTGGCAAGAGTATCGTACGCCTCTTTAACTTGGCCAAGGTCAAATTTAATCATATCAGCATGGTGTTTCAATTCCTGATACTTAGTGTCCTTTTCAAGACACCCCATGCATGGTTCTAAACACTGTTTGCATGGTGTTTCAGGGATTGAAACAACTTTTTCAACATCCTACTCTACACAATCAATTTTAACGACATTGTCTAACTCAGACTCAGACATTTTGACAGATTTGATCTCCTGAACTCCAGATTCCTCTCGTTTGACCGACACACTACTGACAGACTTTGACTCCTCGAGTTCTGAGTCTACCTCTTTGAGCTTTCCCATCAGGGCTTTGTCAGCTATGTCTTTCAATGCCTCTCCAGTCATCTCTTTCGATACGTCTATCAATTCTTCAACGACTTCTTTCTTCTCTTCAAATCTTGGGCATGATCCGGTCTTTGGTTCTTCAAAATAACCTGCAAAAGATTCAGATTTTTTAGGAGGCAATACAGATTTCATTAAGCTTCCCAATACCTCCTGCTCTGACTGGTAGTAATACACTTCAGCAGCTATTTCTTCAATATTAACCGCATTTTCAGCAGAAACCTCTTCAACAACCCCAGAAACATCTTCAGTAACTATTTCCGGCTCAGACACCATCTCAGAAATTTCAACAACTTCTGCCATCATGGCCTAACCATCGCTACCGGGAATATATTTATCCCAACTAAATCCTGCAGCTACTTTTTCATCGTCTTGATTTACGATAAGCGCTTTTTCCGGCTTATTCTCAATCTGCGGCCTCTATACAGCTGGCTGTTGGTTTGGTCGGTGATAGATTGCTTGTCTGTAATAGTCGTTTGTGAACGGGTTCTGGTGGTTGTTTACCTCACGGTTAGGGCATTCTCGTTTGAAGTGACCACGTTCTTTACACTTAAAACACGTAACTTTCGACTTATCGAACCCTAACTTTTGATCAGGACCTGATAAACTGTTCCGGCCTGTAATTTCCATGAAACGTTGAGCCCTTCGAACCAAACTGGCCATGCACCACTTGATATCAATCAATTCAAGTTCTTCGGGATCGATTTGGTCGTAATCCTCCTTCGTCATATCACGATTACCGATCCTCCCTGCCACTAAGCCTTCATAAGCCTCGAGAATGGAAGCAAGTGGTGCGATGTGTTGTTTTGCGGCTGTTTCAGTTATCTCGTTTCCATTCTTGATATTTACCGCAATATTACACTGCACCCCAGAAACGTACGCCTGATGATTTGATCCTGTAGAACTTTGAGGTGAAGGCTGTTCCTGAGCTTTGACATTTGGTTCAAAGGTCATGAATGGTGAAGAATTGCCCATTCCTCATACGGTAGTGCATCACACAGCTTATCAATCAATTCTTCATTCGTCTTAGTAATCTCCAACCGCTTCATTTCTACCACAAGATGACAGTATCGTTCGATTAACTGCTTTGTCGTTTCGCCTTTAGTTCCAGTAAAAATATCAAATTCTTTCTTGATTAAAGCCTTCTTGCTCTTAATCATCGATACACTGCCTTGGAATTTCAGCTTCAAAGCTTGCCACATCGACTGAGAATTATCATCATGTTGTAGTAAAACGAGAATATCTTCTTTGATGGCCTGTTGCAGAATGCTCACCATCTTCTTCTCAGCCTTGAACTCAATCTGTTCAGTTTCGGTTAAATTCCCGATGCCCTTTTCCAAGCCCAAACCGTCAACCGGTGGTACATACTTCGCTTCTATTTTCATCCAACATTCGAAGTGGTTGGCTTGCACCCAGTTTTTGAAATGGCCTGACCAACCCGCATATTCATCCAAACTCATAAGCTTCGGTGGCTTTTGCATCGTCCCTAACTCGTTCTCCATGTTAACGTTCTGAACTATACTCGCCGGACTCTGCGTAGCCGTCATACCGCTCCCCGCAAACAAGTTATAAAAATCTTGATGTTCCATTTTTAGTGACAAATTTCGAAAATGTTTAACTTTTTCACAAACAGTTTACTTTTATCGAAAAACTTTTAACACAGACTGAGTTTCCAACACTCGATCATGTACGAAACGGACTAAACGCTCAAAGCATGACTTTTACACTAAAACAGGCTTTATAAGCGAAATCAGATTTTACACTTGGTTTGGAGTGAAATCAACTTTTGCTCTCAAGAGCGAAATCAGACAAAGACCATATGAGCGAAATCAAAGATGTAATTTTGAGCGAAATAGGCACTTTAAACCTCAAGAGCGAAATCAGCGATTCACTTGGAGCGAAACCGCAAGCACAAGAGCGAAACCTTTGATTTCGCTTTTACCGTACGAGCGAAATTAGAATCTAATGTGACAAACACTTGATTTCGCTTGAACCTACGAGCGAAATCACTCAAGTACCTTCGAGCGAAATTAGTTCACGAGCCATTTTAGATTAGTTTTAAGCTGTTTTTAGGTCAGAAAATCTCAAGGGTTTGTTATTAGACAATATTACACAATGTGTCCAAATCTCAGTCCATTTTGTCTGTTGGAAGGTCCAGAAACTCAAAATGTGCAAGAAAAAGGCTTTGATTCAGGTAAACTAGCTCACAACTGGCTCTGATACCAATTGTAGGACCGTTATCGACAGTCGTGTGAGTCAATCAGAGCTAGATACTACTGATAATGCAGCGGAAATACAAAATCAGCATGAATCAAAGTAGAAATGGAGTAGAAACAGAAGCATATCACTTTAAACTGGTTTTCTCATTAATTCTTCAAGAAATAGTCGAGCAACAGTTCAGCTACACAGTAAACATGTGCATACAAAATGAGAAAACACAACTACTATATATAGGGGTTGGGATTTCGCTCATATGACCATGTGTCATTTGGAGCGAAATCAGCTTGTTGTGATTTCGCTCCAAGTGACACATTGTCACTATGAGCGAAATCAATACATTAAAACCAAACATTTACATTTCAACCCCTATACAATGCATAATTAACATTTCTAGACCCTATACATGAACAACTAAGAGTTAAGACGCAGGCTTTAGACATTCGTGCACCAACAAATATTATCTGATAGCACTCAGGATGATATTTAGACTTGAACTTAAGAAAGTTGCCTTAAATAAGCTTCAAGATAAATTATTTATATAAGTATAATGTAATGAATATTGATATACCATAAGAATGGTAATTAGAATATTGCAAGATATGATAAATAAGCAATAACACTTAATTCTTGTTTATTGATATTACTTGGTCTAGAATAAAGATATGTTATGAAAATACAAATTTCCTTGATTCTGGATAAAAGCCCTAATAAAAGAGGCACTTTTAAAATCTTGAAAAGATACTATTTATGGGAAATAGAAAATTTTTCTCCGGTAAGACTAGGTATGGTGTAGCAGACTCTCCAGCTTGTCCGGATATACTAAGGTTACTCTTCGGCGCGAACCGGATAAGACGGGGTAAATGATATGGCAAATCAGTGACAAGATTTCCCTAAATAATATCATGACCTGATATCTGACTTGTTTTTGGAAATAAGAATCTGTTAAATACATTAACCTTATGAAAGGTATGTATATTACCGCATGTGAAATATATAACTATATAGATATGTATATCTATAAGAAATTCCAAAAACCATAAAGATTGATAATTAAGAATAAAACACAAGCATATGTGTCAATAATAATTCTAGATTTCTTTATCAGAAATCTCTCGCATATATCTATAATTCCGATGTCAAACATTATTTCGTTTGATCATCTACCTCGTAACTCGTGCAATGAGAACCCTTTAAGTTGGGACGCCATCAAAAGTATAAGAATTACCAATGCGTTACCATAAACTATTAACGGTAGTAAGAAGCATGTAAAATTGTGCTAGTGCACAAAGAAAACACATGAAACTTAAATTATAGGTCCACAGACGTCGAAGTTTATCACACACAACTTTCAAGTCAAGACCTTTGGAAAATATAATTGGGCATGACGATTCCAATAGTGGAAGAACTACTAATCAAAAAGTAGCACTTTGCCACATGATCCTACAAACAATCTGAATATCGCTGAGGTACTTTGGGACGAGATTTCACAACCATGGGTGCCCAGTCTAATCAGAATCATAATTATTATTACTGAAAAAGGAGTCATATACCTTTACAATCCCGTATTTTATTTTATTTAACATTCCCTGGTAATGTCACTTAACAACGGTTGTCACACAAAATTCCAGATAAAGTTCTTATATTCCTTTCGTTGCAATTCTGACTTCTACCTATAATGACTTGACTTTCGTATTTCTACTTCTTCTAGTGGTCATCATACCATGAGAATTTCTTTCATAGTAGCGAATATTGATCTATTTCATTTCTTGGTAAATTCACACATTACACATGCACTGTTTGTTGTGAATGTGATTCATTTGAATTATGAAGACCACTGGAGGGCATCATTCCAAATTGTTATTTTATCCAAACTCAAATATCAAATATTGTTTCGCTATACTTGATCTCTGTAAACCGCATTATTGCAAAACAATGACTCTTTGATATCGAGTCAATAAATTTCTCGAGAAACTCAATTTTCTTTGGCATACATGGTTTTTGTTGTGACCATGTCCGAACTTCCTTATTAAAACTCGTTAACTTGCTCGCATTACATATTCATTTCAAAGTCCCATATGATATTTTAGGCCATCATAATCCCAACCAGCACTTTGATTCTCTTAAACTATAACATGCTTTCTTGGCCTTCGACTTCACTAAATTATTTCTTTGATCACGATCACCTTATGGTGACATTTTCACAAATCTGAAGCTTGCGCTAATCTCGGATTTAATTATTTATTTATTTATTTATTTATTTATTTATTTATTTATATTGAATCCGCTTTGTTGATTTATTCGATACAAGCAATCTTAACACAAATCATGTGCTAAGATAATGATACACAAATTTATTTCATATTTCAATATATCTCTTTATAGTCCTTACAACATCAATCGAGCCTTTGGTGATATTTATTGCTTTATCATCATTGATCGAAAAACATTATATAAATTATAAATATAAATTTTATTAATTATATATGGAAACTTACATAAGTAATTACCTTATTTACAATATAGTATTCCTATATTTAAAATTCTTGTTAAACCATTGAGGTAAAGAATTTATATTTTTATAAAATTATGTTTGAGGTATACTCTTATGTTTAGTTACTTATTATTTATTTTTGACAGTTAATATTAGTTTTATTATTTATAGAATAGTGTTAGTATTATTTTTAGGTATTATGATTATTGTCAAGGACAGGTATTGGATAATCTAGCCTTAGTTAGGCATGGACTGATCACTTATGCTTAAACAAGGCAGCACTAACCAGTATCCAACCATGATAATAACTAATTAATGTATATAAATTAAGTCATCATACTTATTTAGTAAATTTTAATTATATGTAAAAATATTTTATATATATATAAAAATATATATACTTTGTACTGCAAGGAGAAGATATATTTTCATAAAACAATACAAGAATTAGATGGACGAATAAAATTATCTAAATAACTGTCTAAGTAGTCATGGACAAGACATTTTATAAATAATTGGTCATCTTGATTAATATTCCACAACTATTAAATACTTATAGAAATATTATTTTATAATATATGTATTTTAATTTATTAAAATATCAAATGTTATTTACTCAAGCCAATATTTAAGTATGTTTGATATTAAAATAAATTACTTTACTTTTATGATTTAAAATATCTTATTGTAGAATCTTATAGTTAAACATACTTGATTTTAAAAATGATAATCGTGAGTTTTAGGATATTTGAATAAACATATTTATAAAACATATATCATTATTTTGTCGAAATTACCACGGGTTTTGATATTTAAAAAAAACTATCTATATTAATTTATTATTTTATATTATGATAACAGAAAAAGGTATTTAATAAATTAAAATATCACCTATCTTTGATCGAACATTTTGATTAAAATCGTTTTAATGCAATTATGTATTAAGACAATAATACACTAACTCTATTATCTCTTCGTGTATCCTTGCAATTCACTCATCTCAGCACATTGATTTTCTCATATCATAACTCAATATTTGACAAATCATTTTCATGCTTTTATTTCATTTTGAACCTGTCGATTCTAAATCTTCTTCAGTTGCCAATCAAAGTAAGCTTTCTTTTGACAAAGAATTTTATTGATTCTAAAAATCATTCACATTCATTTTAAATATCTATTGATTATATATCTTTTGGCTTGGACCTAGTCACCTTGGAAATTATATCATTTCATCTCATTCGTTTGTCATAGATTTCTTGCACTAATTCAGTTGAACCATTGAATCCTACTTATTGTACAACTTGTATTCACAAAATTTGATATTTTAATTCTGTGTCATCTACCTTAATATTGTTCTTATTGATTAAAATATGACATAAGTCTAAAAGAAATATCGTAACCCAAATCTCAAGGACGAGATTTAAAACAAGGTGGGGAGAATGTAACATTCCTATTTTTATATAAGAATTATAGGTTTGGTTAAATTTATTAACCACTAATAACTAATAACTAGTTTATTTTTAATATAAATATTTAACCTAAATAGTTTTAAACACTATTTTATATAGTTGGTTGAAATATTATCTTAATTAATTGGCCTGTATATAGGTGACCTTTCTAAATAAAATAAAAGTATATAAAAACTTATATTATTAGACGGGTAGATTACAGGTAAGTCGACTATTAGAAATATGAAATACCTAGACGGGCTTGGTGACCGTCTAATAACTAAATTATAAAAATAACATTATATTTGAACCTACTCTGGTTTTAATGAAACTTGGTTCAAAATGTAGATATGATTATTCTCGTTTTAAAGACATATTCATTGTTTTATAAAACGTTATATTTTAGAAGTTATAAACGCCAAATAAGTGAAGGAGTTAAATTAATTATAAAATATATAATAATAATATAATAATAAAATAGTTAACTTACAATTTAATTGAAATAGATTTTATATGTTTGAATGTATACGAAAAGATAAGAATGAAATATAATAAATAAAATAACATTGAATTAATTCAATGTATACTGTGTACGTGGCCATGTTTGGCTCATGCAAAACATATCAACATATTGAATTGTATGTACGTGGCAGTGAGTGAGGCTTAGCCTCAAAGTAAACTTTTAAGTATAAATAGCCTAGGATGATTCTATTTCGCCTGTTCAAATTCTTTTTCTTTAGCCAACCTTTCCATCTTTTTCTTTCTAAAAAATTTATCTAGTGTTTAATTATTTTATTTTCAATAATAATAAAGCCCTGCTCTGTTTTAAGTATCTTAACTCCCGATCACCGCTACCCTTTCCGATTGATCTGGAACTCATAACTCATGTCAGGGCTCTGCCCGACTAAGTTCGTTGGGATTCGGTCTCGGGACATCGGGATAAGGTTGAATTAGGGATACTATACTTATCACGAGTGCAATATATATTTTAAATAGCTCAAAAGTTATACCCAAGATTTATACCAGGAGGTTTTCTAGGTGAACCCTAAAGTTACAAAGTGGGTCCATTCTCTTTTCTCACTATTTTATTTCCTTTTTGTGATTTACCCAAAACTATTATTTTATTTTGTCAAATAACAAACCCTAATTAAAACCCCCAAGTGATCCTGTATAATCCCTAAAATTTTCAGAACGATCAGAATCAGGATTAGGGCCCCTAAAACTCATGGGGGTAAACCCTAGTTGATATTATCCTTACAGTCTTTCATAGAAATCGAATTTTCTCGTTCTGTCGACTCACCTAGGCTACAAATACACGTGGCAACCCTATGTTAAAAGTAACCCCTCGCGCCACGCGACGCCGCCCAGGTGACCCCTCGCGACACGCGAGGGGGACAAATTTTAAGTATAAATGTAGGGGCTTGGGACTTGACATTCTGCGTTGGTTCGACGTAGAAATTCAATACGTACGTTGAAATATTACCTGATTACTACCAAAACACACATAAGCCCGAACGTTGCCGCAAAACAGGGTATTAACTCAATCGCTGCTACGCTTCAATATCCGATCGATTGAAACTATCCAATGAATGTTTAAGTGCTGCTCAAACACGGGTTATACTTTGTCATTCGTCGTGATTCCGACAGGATGTTTGAGTGTCGCCCGAACTCGGGCTATACTCTGTCATTTGTTGCGAATCCGCTGGATGTTTAAGTATCGCACTTTGTCATTCGTCGTGAGGGTTTTAATCTCGTGAGTTTATCGTAAATGCTGTATTAGTTATTTACCTAGTTTCGTGTGCATTATTGTTTAAATTAGGTTATCATGCTTATCAATAGGCTAAACTTCACCCCATACACTTACAATCAAAGTAGATGCTAATTCTCAGAAGAAATTGAATCAGGAAGCTTGTTAAATCAATACTACATGCTTATAATGTGAGTCATTCTTTTTTTTACCAAACTGCTTTCAAAACCCTATTTGTTAAAGTTATAATTACAGGGATTAAGTCTTTGCAAATCTTAGATTACAGGCAGTAAGTGGGGTATTGTGCACATTACTGCTGTTTTTATCATTTTAGGTGAGCGCACCTAAATCATGATACATGTCACTTTTAGGTGAACGGACCAAAATAGTGATACACGTCACTTTTGGGTGAACGGACTCAATAGTGATATGACCACAGTCATAGATCCGGTCGAATGACAACTGGACCAGATAATTATAAGATAGGAGCAATTGTAATCGCTCTTAATACTGTAAATTATAACTATGAGTCATTTTGTTCAAACTGGATGAACTCACTCAGTATTTCCCTCTGACAAAACCTTTTTAAAACGTGTTTCAGGTAAATACAGTAGATTGGAGTAAGAGTTGGATACGGCACCGACAAGACTTACAGAAGTGGCTCATTTTATCAGTTAAATTAAAATTAAGAAAAGTTATTTCATGTAATCGGGTATATCCCATATTAAAGCTACCTTTGTAAAACATGGGTTTATCCCATCTATTTAATAAATAAAATCCGGTGTTTCTAAACTCTGATATTTTTCCTAACTCACGGTCCTGATGAAATTTCCGCTGCAATATTTTTCAAAATAATCACCAGTAACGCTGGGCTGCTCGCGGCTCCCGATTCCGGCCAGGATGGGGTCGGGGGGTCGTGACAGAAGGTGGTATCAGAGCCACTACTTTAAGCCTATAAGTGTTGTGATAATAATACTATAGCTTAAATAAAAGAGTTAGGAGATTGCTATTAACTGGTAGCACATCTGATAGCATTTAGACTTGAACATAAGAAAAGATGCCTTAGTATAAGCTAAGCCACTTGTTTAAGCCATTAGGTGTTGTAATAATACCTAAGTTTAAACGGAGAATTAGGAACTTAATATTGTAGGACCGTTATTGACAGTCGTGTGAGTCAATCAGAGCTAGATACTACTGATAATGCAGCGGAAATACAAAATCAGGTATATCCCATATTAACGCTACCTTTGTAAAACATGGGTTTATCCCATATTAAAGCTACCTTTGTAAAACATGGGTTTATCCCATCTATTTAATAAATAAAATCCGGTGTTTCTAAACTCTGATATTTTTCCTAACTCACGGTCCTGATGAAATTTCCGCTGCAATATTTTTCAAAATAATCACCAGTACCCCTTGGCTGTTCGCGGCTCCCGATTCCGTCCAGGGTGGGTCGGGGGTCGTGACAGTTCATACCTTGGTTCATCAAAATATGAGTATGAGGGAGAAGGTTCATACCTTTGGTCTTCATAGGATGTGTATGAAGTCGATGGCTCGTACCTAGGCTCCTCATAATAGTTGTATGAAGTGGATGGTTGAGATGAGTTGTAATATTGAACCGAGTGCGGGTTACCACAACTAGTGCAATAGTCTCTCCTATAATCATCCTCCTCATAGGTGTAGTTGTAGCCTCCTGAGTATTGATCCATAAGGATCACTCAACAGACCACAACAGAGTCTCGGGACAAGAAAACAAAAATAAAGATGGAAACAGAGGCTGGACTGTAGGATCGTGTGACTGACCCGAATGAGTCGTTCAGAGGAGTTTTACTTTGTTTCAGAGGCGGAAACTAAGAAACAAAGGTAGAAACAGCTTAATCTTCACTTTAAACACATATAAGATTGAAATAACAGCAATTACAATCAGTCTTCTGTGACAACCCTAAAAATTACAGGTATCTGTATAATTAATTTATGTTTAATTTGTGCTTAATGACTGTGCTGATTACAACTGTTGATTTAACTGCTTACTGATTTCTGTTACATACATACACATGTATCATACCTTATTACTGTCACTCCATTTATTATACACAAACAATAGTGACAAACTTGATGCACAAAAGCACAGTTAGCACAGTGAGCGGATAACCCAGTAAACATGCTGACATTGCCAGCACTAGACAGACATTGTCTCTGAGGCCAGTATGAGCCGGGAATAGATTACTACACTAGTAGGGAGTGTAGGGAGATGAGGATTATAAAACTGCGTCACTAGGTGGTAGTTATAGTGACCGGATGTGCCTAAAACATACTTAAAATGCAAAATTCTGCACTTTATACAAAAATTCAGCTTTTAACAAAGCTAGTAAAATGCAAAAACTTGGTAAAATGGTCCTAGACACTTTCCAAAGTATTGGGAATTTAATGTGTCACTAAAAACAATATAAAAAGTACTTTAAAGCTTTACTTAGCACTTTAACGGATCAATATCCAACCGAACAACCGGACTTTACCCGAAACATAAAAATACTGCCAAACACATAGTTTTTACTTTTCTGAGCTAGTTAGGGTCCCCGAACACCCTGACACCCTTTATATTACATAACACACTTATATCTTAACTAAACACCTAAAAAGCCTAACTAGTTCCTAACTAAAGTGTAACCATTACATTACATTGCATCACAACCCTTTACCCCCCCCCCCTTAATTCATGGTTGCCAAGTGTGGGGGACACCCCCACATTCTTTTAATTATTTAAATGGTACATGTTGGTAAGTTAGTAACATAATACATGATGGATATTCATGAGGTTGGTTTATAAATATACTCAACAGATAACCCATCTCTTTCATCAAACCATCACCAAACAAAACTCCTTCTTTCTCTACACCACACTCACGGCCGCCACCCTCCCACCATCAACCACCCACTTCCAAGTCTTGTTCAATCATTCCTTCATACATACAAGGTGCAAGGTGACATACAAACAAGCCCGGTGCACTCGGAAGCTCAAGGACCTCTCTATATTTCTTTTATCCACCTTGTTTACGTCTTGTTTCTTCCCTAGCCTCGAGCTAGTAGTAAGTGCCTCTAAACATCCTCTTGATCTTGTTTAAAGTGGTTAATAAGTGATTTAACGGTTAAAAATCAAGAACACATAAGATCATAACCAAAAGTCTTGAAAGTGAGATGAATAAGTTGGATAAAGAGAAACTAGTGGTGTAAATCATGAAAATCTTGGTTAGTTGTGATTATTTTATGTTGTTTGTTGGTAGTAGTGGGATGGATCATCATCTAACCATACTAGATCATGTTCAAGAACATGAACTAGTAGTATGTTAGTGTAAAAGTTGTAGAAGATGATGAACTCTTCCACTCATGAAACATGAACTTGTGTAATTGTAATTTTTCTTGTAAAATAAGGTTCTAAACTAGTAGATCTAAGGATCTACAAGTGGTTTTCTGGAAGAACCAAGTGAAAAATGCAAGTCTTGTTGAAAACCCGGATCTTACATAAACTAAAAGCATTTTAGTGAATAAACAAGTGTGTAAACACTTGTGTAAAAATGAAATTTCATAAAGAAACATTTTTGGTAAATTATGACAAGAAATTGTTAAACTTCAAGATCTTTAAAAGTAAAGTTTTTAAGAAACTAATGTTATTTTTAAAGATGACAAGATCTACTAAATATGTTAGAAAGTTACTACATATTTTTACACAACTTTCAAGTTCATGAGTTTGTGATTTAGGCTTGATTTGTCAAGTTTGATGCTTAAATATTATTGATTGATGATTGGTAAATTGCTTGGTTGAATTTTTGAAAAGAAAATGATACGCTTGTAGGCGTGGACACCTCCAGTTACAGAGGAAACTCTGGCGAAATTTTTCTAGAAATATAACACTTAGAAATATTTTTGGTGACAAGTGTTTATAAATATATTTTTAACGTGTTTTCAAAATATAAATTTTACCATGATTTTTACTACAAAATAACCAAGTGTCGGAGGTGGATTTTCATAAATAAGAACTTGTTAAATATATATTGAGAAAACTTAGAAATATTTTTGGTGACAAGTGTTTATAAATATATTTTTAACGTGTTTTCAAAATATAAATTTTACCATGATTTTTACTACAAAATAACCAAGTGTCGGAGGTGGATTTTCATAAATAAGAACTTGTTAAATATATATTGAGAATATATATTTCATAATAAAACGCTTGTGTGCTTACGTGATTATTTTGTGAACTAGAGATATATTGTTTTTAGGGTAAAAATAATATTACTTGGAGATATCATGAAAATACGACTCCAAAATAGTACCAACACCCTCACAAATAAATAGTTAAGTTACATCGGTATTGTTTTTACAACGCGAACTCTAAAATGTAACTTGCGTATTTTCGGAAAATACTCTTAAATGTGTATTTTGATAAAGTATTATTTTGGAAAATTGTATGAAGTAAATATAATATTTTTGGGAAAAATATGTATGTTTTGGAAACAGAATATTTTAGACAAGAGATTTAAAATATATTTTCAAGTGAGACTTAAAAATATATTTTTCGGAATTATAACGTATACGTATATTTTGGTAAAATATTATTTTGGAGACGGTAGAAATAAAAATATGTTATTTTTGGGAAAAATACATATATTTTGGAAATAAGTTATTTTGGACAAAAAGGTTAAGTATATTTGCTAAGTGGGACTTAAAATATATTTTCAGAATTATAAAGCATACATGTATTAAACCCCCCCCCCCCAATCCTTTGGAAGGAAATACGCATATACAATACTTGAGAAGTATAACTCTAAAATAGTTGTCTAACTATTATTTCAAAACCTTAAAAACAGTTATAACTTGGAATAATACCAGAATTGTAACTCAAAAACACACATACTAAGACAAGGCACGATCCGTTCGTCTAATAGACGTTAGACCATTGTAGGTAGTCGTGTTTGCCACGGAGATTTGGGTTACAAGTACGAAGACGCAATACAGTGAGTTCATGTCCCCCTTTTCTCTTAACTGTTTTCAGTTTTTATACTTCGGGGGTGAAATACATGTTACAATGATTACGGGTACTTTTATACATGGTATGGTTAGCTTAAGGAGGGTTACTACTTAGATCATGTGAGTGGGTAGGCGGAAACTAGAGGCCATTAATCCTCGTCGTAGGACCGAGGGACATTAGTGATAGATCTATTTGGGTGTAGCGAGCCCCACTCCTGAGTCCGCTGAGTGAACCAGGTGGTGACTAAGTGCCCGACGCACAAATCCGCTAGGTTTGAGTCTTCCTGCATCACTTCACACATATCATTGGCTTTGCAACCCAATGGTGATCTCTTTTTCCTTAATTGCTACATACCAGGGATTTTCATACAGACATATTCTCAAAGGTTTATACATACTCACTTACACATGAACTCGCTCAACTTTATGTTGACTTTTCAAACTACGTGTATTTCAGGGAACTAATGGATCTGGCACGGTATGCACATATTTTCAAGCTGCGTTTGAATAAAGAAGTCATCTAGGGTTTAGAAGGTGTAACCTCTTCCTGGACGGGTTGCATATCTGTAAACCTAGTATTGTTTAAAGTCTTTTGCTAAGTTTTTACGAACCCATTAAATCAAGTCAAGGTTTGTAACTTATTTTTTGATTGATGTTTTAAGACAAGTATAATATGGTATTTTTCTAAACTCTTTTAACGGGTGAATATCTTATGTTTTATCATATAGCATTGTTATGATTGTTGCTATGGTATTAAGAAGCCACACCAAATAAACCTACGCTTCCGCAAAGCCAGGGTGTGACAGCTTGGTATCAGAGCTTCGGTCGTAGCGAACTAGGATTCTTTCTTGAGTCTAGACTACGATCATTAGGGCTCTCACAAAAAAATTTTCAAACACTTTTACATTGCATACACAAAGCGTCCAGATCCAGGGAAACAAACATTTTTACAAACAAAAAGGCACAAATACATATTTCAAAATTTATGTTTATAGTTCAGTCTTAGAGACTGAGGGAGTTCAGCCCTAAAGGCTGGGAGGTTCAGTCATGTAGACTGAGGGGCCAATCTTTAAGATTGGGGAGGTTTTGGTCTGAGAGGCCAGGGAGTTAGTCTGGGAGACTAGGAAGATCAGTCTGGGAGGCTGGGAGGATAGTCTGAGAGACTAGGAGGATCAGTCTGAGAGGCTGGGAGGATAGTCTGAGAGACTAGGAAGTTCAGTCTGAGAGGCTGGGAGGATAGTCTGGGGAAGACTAGGATGATTACTTGCTTACATTAATTGAGACTTACATGCTTATTTGATTTAAGGTTGATGTACGTGCATATGTGGTAGTTGTTCGCATACACTAATTGTTAGTAATTACTATGAGTATACATGCTACGCATCGGCACACATGTCACTCTAATTAGAGAACGAGTTATCAGACATTGATAACCCTACGACCACCGCCACAGATAATGAGACTACATCTGCGCCAGAGACAATTACGTCAGATACTGAGAGTGATCCTGATATGCTAATGACGAGGACGACTTCTAACAGTCCGTGCTACCAGACTTTGGTGATACTTCATCTCTGCTGATGGTTTCTCTGACAAGAATCTTTCTGTCACTGTTGTTTCAATCCATGACCACTCCAACACTGGTCATCCCGATGATGGACACACCATGGCTCCAATCCTCGATGATGCGCCTCCTGCGGACATTTCTACTGAAGGTTGGTTACTTGACAAACAATATATGACTATGTTGGCATGCTTATCGATGGTCCTCCTGCCGACGCCCATAACGATAGAAAATTAGACGAGAACACTATTACTAACTTCACTTCTTAAGACCCCTGTTAACAAGCCATCATATGATTCTAGCATGCATTTAGACTCCTTTGAGTCTGTGATACCTGCAACCTTACAAACGGCTGGATTACAGCATTCTACTACTGACACAAGACGACGATGACATGGCTGCTGCACTATCACCTGCTCGAGGTACCACACCGTTACACGACCCAGGGCCTGCTCCTGAGCTAGCTTTTGCACTTTTCGAGTCAGCCTGATGTTGCAACTGCTAGTCCTGCACCCTTGCTTGATTATGACCCTGTTACTTTTGGTTTACTAGACATTGCACCCCTACTACCTAACCCAGTACCAGCACCTGACAATTTCCTTACTGGTTAAAACGTTTGTTTTTGCACCCGCAACCGATGATGTTGCTCCTTTCCCATATGAAGACCGACGTCCATTACGCCATCGTGCCTATCACTTTCTTTCAGGACATACCCGCACCCCGGAAGAGTACTCCAGGTCGGCACCAGTATGACGATCCTTTTTGCTACAGCAGCAATTTCCCCGACCTCACAGGCCGCACCGTTTGCTATCTTCACCTCAACACAGCCGGACGAGCCATTTCGATGATTCCTATTGTACATTGTGCTGAAGTTAGACCCTTACATTATGAAGGCCACACGCGAGATGAGTTGCTCCTGTAACATCAACTACAGTTTAAAGATATGAGTCGCGGAATGTTGGAGCTTGAGCTGATGCCACAATTGGCAACTTCAAACGCAAAACATTACATAACCGAAAGCATGATTTGAGTATCTACATCACAAGACAGCATATTGTCTGAAAAGTTTATGTAAAACACCACGTCCTCCACCATGTCTATCACCAGCATGCTTTCATCCGCCACATACATCAAGATTCCTTTGTGCTCTTGACCTTTGCTATTTCACCATTCCCTGGATTCTGATGCTCATTTCTTTACTATCAAGCGGCAGAGCAGATAGTTACTTCAACGTATATACAAGCTCGAGGAGGGACTCACGCATATTAACAGTTTACTTTTCTTTCCTCCTCCACCTCAGTCACCAGTATAGTTGGTTTCTGGATTATGCGGATTGCATTACGCTTGGGTAAAGACACTAATGATAAGACGGGATTGCGGAGACTTTTGAGGACCGCTTCTGACTACGTAATTTTAATGCATTAATATACTTGTTGGACAGGGGTAGGGTAACCCTGTGTCCCTTCTGATGTGATGCATTTTGTAAGACACAGTGATTGTGCCCGGAGGATAATGAAAGCCCGATCATCTTTAAACACGCGACAATACTTATGACTAATGACTAACGAAAAACTCCATCGCTATGTCCCACTAAGCACGCTGTTGATCTACATATTTGTGCTATAACTATAATGCTACATGCTTATTTGCTACATTCCTATTTACAAGTTGTGCAATACATGTGATAATATGTGATTGAATGTTATAACAACTGCGTATATGCATATATGTAATACACCCCTGAGGTCTTATTCGTTGAATAGAGACTTGTGTGCTCGCGTCCTTCACAAGACCTGACCTAACCGACTTTCTTCTAGGAGGATGTCGACTCAAGGGAACACCAATATCAACCACCCTCTACCTACAACAGAGGTGGAAATGTAAGAGCGCCTCTTACAGGCCATCGCACGGTACGAGGCCCGTCGCTTCGAATGCAGCGGGGGTACCTCAGGAAATAACCCCCCCAACGGTAATGTCTAGTCCTTTAAGACACATTACAAAACGTTTGGACATTTCCACGAGTGCCTTGCTAAGGCCTTACGCGAATAATGTTGCTTACATCGCAGGCTGCACTACAAGCAGTTCTTGGACCACAAACCTCGAGAGTTCGACGGCACTGGGGGTGCCTTAGCCTTCGTGCGATGGGTTGAAAAGACGGATTCTGTTTTACGATTGAGTCAATGTGACCCCAAACATCAAGTCACGTATATAGCTGGACTATTAGTGGATGAGGCTCTGTCATGGTGGAACCATCAAGTTCGGACAATGGGCGAGACCGCTGCGTATGCTATGACGTGGGGCGAACTGAAAGATCTGATGCGTAAGAGATATTGCTCGATGGCAGAAGTACAGAAATTGGAAACAGAACTGTGGAACTTGAAAATGGAAGGACCAAAGATAGCGGAGTATGTGCAGAGATTTAACGAATTATCACAAGTTGCTTTACTCCTGGGGGGACCAGAGTTTAAGAGAATTGAACAGTTCATAAGGGGATTGGCACCTCAGATTCTAAGCCTGGTAACAACATCTAAACCTTCAACGATCACCGAGGCTATCAACATAAGCATGGCACTCACGGAAGAAGCAGTTAGACGAAGGGAATTTTCCACTGCGGAGGAGAAAAAGGACACTGCTATAGAGGCATCTGGGGATAACAAGGGAAAGCTCGCAAATTTCAAGATGGTTACTCGGGGGAATAGCAAGAAGAAGGCCAAAAAGGGAAAAGACTACCTGGGTATCCTACCTAAGTGCGACAATTGTTTACGTTATCATGTCGGGCGATGTAGATATGGAAAATGTGCTAACTGTGGAAAGAGGGGGCATCCTAAAGAAACTTGTTGGCAAGATACTGAACGTGGTAATAGGGGCCAAGACGGTAATGAGAATCACGGAGGGAACAACGACTATGACGAATATCAGGGCAGAGCGAGTGACAAACAGAAACGTGCACAAGGATGTTTTAACTATGGAAGCAAAAAGCATTTCAGAAAATACTGCCTCAAGAGGAATAAGGCACAGGGATAAAAGCTCAGTAGCAGAGCTAGGGGAGCACCCCAGGAATCCAAGGGTGGATATCAGTACGTCCCATATTACTCAACGTTATGCATCTGTACTGCTAGTTACGGTTGCAGTAACAAATGAGTTAGATAACCCGTGCGCGATGGAACTAAGTAGTGGGAAGCTAGTGGAAGCAAACGAAGTATTTGGAAATGGCAAGATAGAACCCGGAGAGCGTAAGTTTACGCTAGATCTATTGCCAGTTGAATTGGGAAGCTTCAACGTGATAATTGGGATGGATTAGTGGCCAAGCGATCGAGCAAAGATTGATGTTCACATCCTAATGACAAATGAAGGAACGATCTCGACTCACAAAGCAGGATACGCCTCTACAGATCACGAATTGCTTGAGGGCACGAAAGTTGTTGCGGAAAGGATGTGTTGTTTTATGGCTAATGTCGGGGACAAGGGAGCCGAAGAACTAAAACTCGAAGATACCCCCGTGATCAGGGAATATCCTGGAGTCTTCCTTGAAGACTTGCCAGAGTAATCTCCTCAACGACAAGTCGAATTTTTGCATCGGTTTGATTCCAGGCATCGCGCCTGCAACCAACGCACCCTAACGAATTTCACCTTCGGAAACGCAAGGATTGTTAGTGTAATTTCAGTAGTGAATAGAAAAGGAAGATAACAGACCAAAATTTCCGTTTTGGATAACCTCAGTTCTGCTCGTCAAAAGAAAGGACGATGACTTTCAATTGACCGGGAGTTGGACGAGCTAGCCAACCAGAGTCGGTGGCTCTTGCTAAGGATTGACGAATTATTTATTTGACTAACTGTGAGGATCTGACTACTATTACACGACTGGTCGACGATCGAGCGTCGTTAGCAGTGAATTCAGAAAGAAAATACACTGGGGGAAAATAGTGGGACAATGACTTGTTTTAAACATACACAAGAATGGCGTTTCCTACACAATGCACACAATCGTCTTACATGGAATACGAAACCTTGAGGATCTAGAAAATATACATAGGACCTTGGGAACCTAGGTCCAAACTCGTAAAGGTTGTTACATAGGAACCACATCTGTTGACTCAAGTAGACACCATTAACCCGACATATATGCCAGTTCTGTTGACCAAACCGGAAGTACTTGAATTTCTTTTACTCCTAGCAAGTAGACGTTTGCATCTCTACTCCCCTTAGTGGTAGTTGCATCACATTAATTTTCTTCACTGAGAGCGAACACCTATTTGTTTCGAATACTTGGTCATTTCTTCATTTTAGCAAATACACATTGCTTCATTTTCTTGGAAACTTAATTACCACACATGCACCATTTGCTATGCGTGCGACTTCATTTCAAATAAGCGCTTCCTTTGTTATGACGCTAAATCTAATTACTGGTTTGTGATTCGAATGACCTACATCATTGTGACTATTGACTCCTTTGCTATCAAGTCAACACACTTTCTTGAAACTTCTTTTATTACAAATTACATTCATGGTTTATTTTGTTACCATGCCGATATTTCCTTTGTTGATACATATGTTTATTGTCGGGCTACACTGAGATTAAGTTCGATTGCTTGAACTTATCCACTTCGCACGTCCAGTTTCAGACATCATATGATGTATTGAGAGCATCATATTCGAATATTTTCACAAAGATCTTTTCATTTCGAGTCATAGTAGATTCGGTTGGTCTATGACTCCACTAAATCGTTGATTGATTTCGATACCTTGCAGTGATACTTTCACAGAATTGAAGCTTGCGCTAATTGGGATACTCATTTCATACACGGATTTAATTGCCTATTTGTTTGTTAACAATCCATTTTGATATCCACGATCGAAGCAGTCTTAACACAATTGTGTGTTGAGGCAATGGTACATATATTCATTTCATAAGCACAAAGTACCTCCTAACGATTCTTTCATAATCAATCGAATGCCTTGCGATACTTATTACTTTTCATCTTCGATCAAAAACAGTGGTACTTTAATGTTCCATATTTAATTGGAAGCTCTATGACATCTCGTAAATCCAATCTTCAGATTGACTCAGTACACTTTCATTGGATTTCAAACACGGTGAAATTGTTCAGTCATCACTATACTTGAATTACGTCGGTACAACGCCTTGTTGTGTCACTACAAACTTGTAGCTTGTGCTAATCATGGTCAACCGTTTCACACAGGACTACATATACTTTTGCTTGACTCATCATTCAAACATTTCTGATGCAACTACTAATTAAGGCAAGGATACACCAGATTCTCTTGTTTTTTTCACTCGGCGTATTCTCGCAATTCAAAATTTTCAACACACTAAACTTTACCATTCATCTACTCGGGAATTGACAGATCATTTTACTATTTCATTTGAGTTGTTGATTTTGAATCCATATAGCGGATGCTATGTTTCGTGAAAACTCGCTTGCATATTGCGATCGACCGTTTGAGAGTCTTATTAGTCAGATCTCCTCTTTTTGTGAAATCCCTGCTAGCTGGATTTCACTAGGCTATACGTCAAGTACGTCTTGTACCTTTGACATCAACTGCTATGAGCACACACCTTTAACCCTAGGATTCGGGTTTTAATATATTCTTGGACTCACCAAATGTAAGTAAGGTTTGATTCGGCTTGATGATTATCTACCTCGATATTATTTATATACATACACATGTGATGAATCCATAAGGAGTTAAGGTAGTACAAATTTCAAGGACGAAATTTTCTTAACGGGGGGAGAATGTGACAACCTTAAAAATTACAGGTATCTGTACAATTAATTTATGTTTAATTTGTGCTTAATGACTGTGCTGATTACAACTGTTGATTTAACTGCTTACTGATTTCTGTTACATACATACACATGCATCATATCTTATTACTGTCACTCCATTTATTATACACAAACAATAGTGACAAACTTGATGCACAAAAGCACAGTTAGCACAGTGAGCGGATAACCCAGTAAACATGCTGACATTGCCAGCACTAGACAGACATTGTCTCTGAGGCCAGTATGAGCCAGGAATAGATTACTACACTAGTAGGGAGTGTAGGGAGATGAGGATTATAAAACTGCGTCACTAGGTGGTAGTTATAGTGACCGGATGTGCCTAAAACATACTTAAAATGCAAAATTCTGCACTTTATACAAAAATTCAGCTTTTAACAAAGCTAGTAAAATGCAAAAACTTGGTAAAATGGTCCTAGACACTTTCCAAAGTATTGGGAATTTAATGTGTCACTAAAAACAATATAAAAGGTACTTTAAAGCTTTACTTAGCACTTTAACGGATCAATATCCAACCGAACAACCGGACTTTATCCGGAACATAAAAATACTGCCAAACACATAGTTTTTACTTTTCTGAGCTAGTTAGGGTCCCCGAACACCCTGACACCCTTTATATTACATAACACACTTATATCTTAACTAAACACCTAAAAAAGCCTAACTAGTTCCTAACTAAAGTGTAACCATTACATTGCATCCCAACCCCTTACCCCCCCCCCCCTAATTCACGGTTGCCAAGTGTGGGGGACACCTCTTTTCATTATTTAAATGGTACATGTTGGTAAGTTAGTAACATAATACATGACGGATATTCATGAGGTTGGTTTATAAATATACTCAAGAGATAACCCATCTCTTTCATCAAACCATAACCAAACAAAACTCCCTCTTTCTCTACACCACACTCACGGCCGCCACCCTCCCACCATCAACCACCCACTTCCAAGTCTTGTTCAATCATTCCTTCATACATACAAGGTGCAAGGTGACATACAAACAAGCCCGGTGCACTCGGACGCTCAAGGACCTCTCTATATTTCTTTTATCCACCTTGTTTACGTCTTGTTTCTTCCCTAGCCTCGAGCTAGTAGTAAGTGCCTCTAAACATCCTCTTGATCTTGTTTAAAGTGGTTAATAAGTGATTTAACGGTTAAAAATCAAGAACACACAAGATCATAACCAAAAGTCTTGAAAGTGAGATGAATAAGTTGGATAAAGGGAAACTAGTGGTGTAAATCATGAAAATCTTGGTTAGTTGTGATTATTTTATGTTGTTTATTGCTAGTAGTGGGATGGATCATCATCTAACCATACTAGATCATGTTCAAGAACATGAACTAGTAGTATGTTAGTGTAAAAGTTGTAGAAGATAATGAACTCTTCCACTCATGAAACATGAACTTGTGTAATTGTAATTTTTCTTGTAAAATAAGGTTCTAAACTAGTAGATCTAAGGATCTACAAGTGGTTTTTCGTAAGAACCAAGTGAAAAATGCAAGTCTTGTTGAAAACCCGGATCTTACATAAACTAAAAGCATTTTAGTGAATAAACAAGTGTGTAAACACTTGTGTAAAAATGAAATTTCATAAAGAAACATTTTTGGTAAATTATGACAAGAAGTTGTTAAACTTCAAGATCTTTAAAAGTAAAGTTTTTAAGAAACTAATGTTATTTTTAAAGATGACAAGATCTACTAAATATGTTAGAAAGTTACTACATATTTTTACACAACTATCAAGTTCATGAGTTTGTGATTTAGGCTTGATTTGTCAAGTTTGATGCTTAAATATTATTGATTGATGATTGGTAAATTGCTTGGTTGAGTTTTTGAAAAGAAAATGATACGCTTGTAGGCGTGGACACCTCCAGTTACAGAGGAAACTCTGGCGAAATTTTTCTAGAAATATAACACTTAGAAATATTTTTGGTGACAAGTGTTTATAAATATATTCTTAACATGTTTTCAAAATATAAATTTTGCCGTGATTTTTACTACAAAATAACCAAATGTCGGAGGTGGGTTTTCATAAATGAGAACTTGTTAAATATATATTGAGAATATATATTTCATAATAAAACGCTATTTTGTGAACTAGAGATATATTATTTTTAGGGTAAAAATAATATTACTTGGAGATATCATGAAAAAATACGACTCCAAAATAATACCAGCGCCCTCACAAATAAATATTTAAGTTACATCGGTATTGTTTTTACAACACGAACTCTAAAATGTAACTTGCGTATTTTCGGAAAATACTCTTAAATGTGTATTTTGATAAAGTATTATTTTGGAAAATTGTATGAAGTAAATATAATATTTTTGGGAAAAATATGTATGTTTTGGAAACAGAATATTTTAGACAAGAGATTAAATATATTTTCAAGTGAGACTTAAAAATATATTTTTCGGAATTATAACGTATACGTATATTTTGGTAAAATATTATCTTGGAGACGGTAGAAATAAAAATATGTTATTTTTGGGAAAAATACATATATTTTGGAAATAAGTTATTTTGGACAAAAATGTTAAGTATATTTGCTAAGTTGGACTTAAAATATATTTTCAGAATTATAAAGCATACATGTATTAAACCCCCCCCCCCCATCCTTGGGAAGGAAATACGCATATACAATACTTGAGAAGTATAACTCTAAAATAGTTGTCTAACTATTATTTCAAAACCTTAAAAACAGTTATAACTTGGAATAATACCAGAATTGTAACTCAAAAACATACATACTAAAACAAGGCACGACCCGTTTGTCTAATAGACGTTAGACCATTGTAGGTAGTCGTGTTTGCCACGGAGATTTGGGTTACAAGTACGAAGACGCAATACAGTGAGTTCATGTCCCCCTTTTCTCTTAAATGTTTTCAGTTTTTATACTTCGGGGGTGAAATACATGTTACAATGATTACAGGTACTTTTATACATGGTATGGTTAGCTTAAGGAGGGTTACTACTTAGATCATGTGAGTGGGTAGGCGGAAACTAGAGGCCATTAATCCTCGTCGTAGGACCGAGGAACATTAGTGATAGATCTATTTGGGTGTAGCGAGCCCCACTCCTGAGTCCGCTGAGTGAACCAGGTGGTGACTAAGTGCCCGAAGCACAAATCTGCTAGGTTTGAGTCTTCCTGCATCACTTCACACATATCATTGGCTTTGCAACCCACTGGTGATCTCTTTTTCCTTAATTGCTACATACCAGGGATTTTCATACATACAGACATTTTCTCAAAGGTTTATACATACTCACTTACACATGAACTCGCTCAACTTTATGTTGACTTTTCAAACTACGTGTATTTCAGGGAACTAATGGATCTGGCACGGTATGCACATATTTTCAAGCTGCGTTTGAATAAAGAAGTCATCCAGGGTTTAGAAGGTGTAACCTCTTCCTGGACGGGTTACATATCTCTAAACCTAGTATTGTTTAAAGTCTTTTGCTAAGTTTTTACGAACCCATTAAATTAAGTCAAGGTTTGTAACTTATTTTGTGATTGATGTTTTAAGACAAGTATAATATGGTATTTTTCTAAACTCTATTAACGGGTGAATATCTTATGTTTTATCATATAGCATTGTTATGATTGTTGCTATGGTATTAAGAAGTCACACCAAATAAACCCACGCTTCCGCAAAGCCAGGGTGTGACATCTTCACACCGGCAGCACCTCGGTATGGAATTCGGAAACTGTTACAACTCCTACTTGATTTCGCTTGGACACACTATATATAGGCACTCTGATTCCGCTTGAACATGCTCAAGCGGAATCAGCCCCTCAAGCGAAATCAACATAAACAACTCAAGCGGAATCATAACATGTGGTTTCGCTTGAAATGACTAGGTGTCATTTCAAGCGGAATCAGCCTATTTGACACCTAATTCTGCTATTTTCTCGATCTACGTGTCCTGATCTAACTTATCTAGAACAAGACTCGATACAAGACGAAGTCGACAGATGCATGCACTAACAGACTCCCCCTCAGATGTTGACGAGTCTCACGTATCGAGTCTTTGCAACTTCAGTCTCTATCAGTCTCTGGGCTTCACTCTTTCTTTATCTTCTCTTGAACGACTTCAGACTCCCCCTAACGATGTGCTGGCATTCCTTCAGTTCATCAGCATCATCAGCTTCAGGATCGTAATCTGGCTCATTTCCCAAGATCACCTAGCTCTATTCTTCAATTCAGAGTCCTCAGGTATCGAAACCTGGCTCTCTAATTACAAGCTTCTCAGGATCAATCAGCCTGGCTCTACTAATGTTGTTCCAAGATCGTAACCTGGCTCTCGTCCTGCTCAGGATCGTTACCTGACTCAGATTTACACCTGCACAATCTCTACCTCAAAGTAAATACAAACATTTAAACTATTTCAAATTCAGGTGTATGCACTCACTCAAACTCTCTCTCAACATTAACTCTATAAGCTTGATAAACCACTTGAAGATTAGATCAAAACATATTTTGAATTTCAAACACATACTCTCCCCTCACAAAGATGTCATCATGTTTAGCACTTGGAACTTTGAAAATCAGCTCTCTAACATCAGTTTTCAAAAATCTTTTTGTATTTTTCAAAAATTTATGCTAAAACACACTAAAAATCTTTTGGAATTTTGATTGAAAGAAACATGAAATGCAGTAAAGAAATATTTACAGACACTATTTTTGTGAGTTTGTGTAAGAGGATCATATCAATTTATGAGACATATCACCAACATCGTTAAGCTTCATTTCATTTTAAGTTCTAAACAATTCACCTAGATTGTCACTATATTGGTCCACTTAAATTTTCACACAAAGTTCAATTGATTCGAGATACAATATTAATGTCTTAAGAACTTAAACTTATTCGTGTGTCCCACTACTTGAATATAATCCCGTATCCAGATCCCAATATTCAGTCTTACAGGTGAGTATACCACAGATGATATCTGTAAAGGGGATAAATTGCGAGGGCCGTGAGAGCTCAGGTCGATACTTCCGTATACGCAGAGAGATCACGGCTTCGACTTTAGGTGTGTCCCCTTTAGAGGATCTTTTGTTACAACAGCAATGACTATCAATTTTATTGTTTCATCAATTTGCTGAGTGCGATGCTGTATTACAAGCGTTTGCAGAAAGTATTATACGGGGACTAGGTCAGAATTTCCATTCAGCAGAAGTCCCGGGATAATACCCCAGATATCACTGAGCATACAGACCTAGTATCTTAGAAAGAGGGACCTTCCAAACAAGATTTCAGGGGTTACCTATATATCCAAGAAGTTGTTCCCCACGATATAAGCAAGTTTGAAATTTAGGTTTATATCTCGTCACAATCTACTAAATGTGCAAAAACCTACTGGCACATCCACAGTGAGATTGTTTATCATATTTTAACTTTCCAATTCTTTAGCATGTTGTGACAGTCCGCTGATGTACTATTATTTCCTCTTTTCTCAACAAAACTCGTTTTTAAATTTTATCATGTTTTTGGCCTTTTCAAAGTTTCTAATGTTTTTGGATTTTCTGAAAATTTTCTACTCCCCCTAAAATGCAAACACATTAAGAAAATTGAAAACAAACTAAACTCTTGACCCACTGAGACACAAATTTTGAAAACAAAACTATACAAGTAAAATGACAACCGATATCAAATTGCTTTAATTCGCCATCCATTTGGCATAAACAATCAGAACTTCCCCTTTCAACAAACTATTTTCTCATTTAGATTTCAAAACACTTAAGTTTGTTTTAATCAAAATGATTTTTCCGGAAAATAAGTTTGTTTTTACCACTTGTAGGTTTGGTTAAAAACCAATTGTAAGGATACCATTAGTAAGTTTGGGGATATGGTTCATCATCTTGTCTTTCAAACACTTGTATAAAGATTACATCAAGTTCAAATTAATGACCTTGACGAAACACTTGTACCACTTGTAAGAACAAAACAATACCAATTGTAGGAATATCTCATCTACACAAACCATTTTACCAATCAAGATGCCGATTCCTGCTTCGCACTTACCAACCTGGAAGCTCCGGCATAGTCCTTCAACCTGTAAAATTTAAACACATTTAAAAAATTTTCTCAAAAACAATCTTTAAGAATGATGCCGATTCTGATCCACGATTACAAACTTGGGATCTCCGGCATAGTCCTTGATTTAAGGGAAAAGAATTTCCACCCAGGTCTTACCAACCTTGGATGTTTTCAATTCTTGTTCAGTCGGGTTATATGTTGCCTTTTTAGTTGCATAAAAATCTTTAACCCCTTTGGCCTTTCCCTCGACCATTTTCCCAAAAATTTTCTTAACATTCCCATTGAATGCTTTCTCAACACCAAATTCCTTCTGATCAGAAAAGAATTGATTTGAGATCTCAACTTTACCAACTTTTTGCTTAATCTTTTCAAACTTCAAAGATGGAATTTTAACAACATCTTCTGAAGATACTAATTTTTCCTAAACTATTTCAATCTGTGCCTTCACTTGTGGCTCCCCTGATTTTGTGGAATCAGATTCATTGCCGACTTTTTCATCAACTTTCTTAACAACCCACACTTGGTTGTCTTTTGCTTTCTTTTTGTAAAAAATTTTCTTTGAACTCTCACCAACTTCATAAGTCAAATTTTCAAAAGTTTTGAAACTTTCAGTTGGTGGTTCAGCATCTTCAAATTTTTCTTTCAGTTTTTCAGAGACTCCCTGTTTTGTCTTTGTAACTGTCGGACAATTCGGTGCAATGTGACCAGCTTCATTGCACTTAAAACAGGTTCGAGTCTCTTTTGTTTGAAAAACTCTAGTTCCTTTTCTTTTCATCTCAGCAAGAAACTCCTGGTTTGATTGTTTCCAGAATGGTTTCTTCTGTTCATCCTCAGCACTTCCACCTGAAACAAATTCTGTTTTTGTTTTAGAATTTTTTACATTTTTATAATTTTCTGATGGAATAAAACCTAAACCTTTCTTTTTGTAGCTACCATTATGGTTTGGTTTCTTTTGAAAACCAGAATTGTAACCTTTTTTCTTGTTTAAACGTTGTTGAACTCTTGAAGTGTATTTTTTAGGTTTTCTAGTAAGATTTAAATCTTTTATTTCAGAAATATTAATTTCTGTCATTTTGAAAACCTTTTTGATCATGTCAAGACGAACACTTCTTATTGGAAATTCTTTGTCAGAATCATTCAAACTGTATGCCACTTCAAATGTTTCATCATTCAAATTTGATTTTGATAACAAAAATTCTTTACTGTAAGCCTTTTTAACCGACGATTTGAACTGTTGACTGACGAACTTGAACCTCCAGACTCAGACTTTGACTCAGACTCCTCATCAGTATCCAACACCTGATCGACCACCTTTTTTATTAACTCAGACTCATGATCAGTGTCAGACGATGTAAAAGTAACGTCAATGTTTTCTGGTAATACATCAGTTGTATCGGTTTTTAGCTTTATATTGACGGTGGAAAACTTCTTGACAAGGTTCAACAAGGAAAGCATCACTATTCCTAGCCTAACCTAAGATTTGGCATGTGGCGCCTTCCTGCAAGGCGTGAATGATGACGAGCTTCTTAGAAAGTTACATGACAGGAATGGCGTTCCGGACACCACTGAAGAAATCAAGAAGATCGCCAAGGTCTATGTACGCCAAGAAAAATCAATCATAGCCAGTCACGCTGCTAACAAGAAAAAAGAAACGTATCGCGCAGCGGAAGAGTCTGACCGACGCGGGGGAAAAATCAAAAGTCAAAGCGGAAGGTTCTCCAGGGGGATTCATACTGAGTCCCAGGGCAGGTATAACAGGCCTCGAAACACGGCTTCAAAAGGTGACTATTCATCGAGCGGAACAAAGACTGATTATCCTGTATTAAGCAAGATGCCCTCGAAGATTCTGGAATCCGAGAATCTCAAGCTCAACCCGCCCAAGCCCTTGAAGGACTCAGTTGGGAAGGACTCTTCCAAGTATTGTGAGTAGCATAAGGGGCGGGGACATGATTCTAATGACTGCTATCAATTAAAGAAGCAGATCGAATATTATATCAAATCAGGAAAATTAGCACACCTGGTCAAAGACATCAAACAAGGTCCTGCAGTAGTAAAGGACGAAGAGGGAAAGTTGAACAAGAAACAACGAGAGATGAACATGGTTTACGTCGAGGATGTTAGAGTAACAAAGAGAGGATTCGAAATCCTCGAACCATGGATGTCGTTCGACATTCGTGCAGGTCCTAGACAGCAGGATACCCGTATAAGCACATATCCGCTTGTAATCATTACGGCGGTAGGTGATTACTATATGCGAAGAATATTGATAGACACGGGAAGCTCAGAGGACATCATCTATGAGCATTGCTTCAATCGAATGCAGAGAGAGGATCGAGCGCTCCTTAAACAGATTCACGCCCCTATCAGGGGCTTTACGAGAGAAAAGGTGGACCCTATAGGGCAAATTACGTTCCCAGTTACGTTTGGGGAGGCGCCATGCGAAAGGACCATAATCATACACTTCTTGGTAGTCAGGGCAGAATCACACTATGACGTCATCATCGGACATTACACACTGGGAAAACTCGATGCCATTGTTTCAATGGCACCAGGGTTTATGAAGTTTCTGACCCCTAGGGGGTAGCAACAGTGTGTCGCGACCATATTGGCAAAGTAATGAATGCAAAAAGATGTCGACAAGGGCTGACATGGATAATAGGACCGGAACGATGGGTATTGAGCACCGACCACCCGGATCAGATGGTCACCATTAGTGATACCCTATCTCCAGAAACAAAGGAGAGCCTCAAAATCCTACTTCGCAATAACATGGATATTTTTGTTTTCGAGCATGGGGACATGACCTGCAGACCACGTGATAGAGCCGAGCATCGGTTATCCACCTTACCCGGAATCAAACCAATAGCTCAACGAAGGCGTAGCATGGCACCTAACAGGAAAAAGGTAATCATAAAGGAGCTATTGAAATTGACGGAGGCGGGGATCCTTAGGGAAACAAATTACCATACCTGGGTAGCCAACCTGGTCATGGTCAAGAAAACAGACGGCACGTGGAGGATGTGCGTTGATTATAAAGACTTGAACAAGGCGTGCCCCAAGGATGCTTATTCACTGCCTGAAATCGACTTTAAAGTCGACTCCCTAGTCCCCTATCGTTTCAAATGCGTCATGGATGCTTACAAGGGATACCACCAGATCCAGATGGCAAAGGAAGCCGAAGAAAAAACACCTTTCTTCATTGATGTCGGCATATTCTACTACACAAAAATGCCCTTCAGCTAGAGGAACGCGGGGGCGACTTACCAAAGGCTGATGGACAAAGCATTTGCAAATCAAATTGGGCGTAATCTAAAGGTATATGTTGACGATCTCGTAATTAAAAGCATGGAAGAGAAAATGATGTTGCAAGACATTGAAGAAACCTTCCGAACACTAAGAGAATACAACATGAAGTTAAACGCAAAGAAGCTCTCTTTTGGGGTTGAAGAATGCAAGTTCCTTGGAGTCATCGTCACACACGATGGTTTCAAGGCAAATCCTGAGAAGGTCATGGCCATCACCAATATGCCTTCGCTAAGCACCCTCAAGCAAGCTCAAACCTTAAATGGCAGGCCGGTGGCTATAAACAGATTCTTAGCTAAATACGTGGAAAGATCGTTACCTTTCATAAAGACCTTAAAAGATTGTTTGAATAAAAACAACTTTCGATGGACGGAGGAGGCTGGAGAGGCGTTGTAAGAAATGAAACGCTTCCTTGCACACCTGCCAACTTTAACAGCCCCAAGGCCAAACGAGATTCGGAAGATGTATTTAGCAGCCGCCCACCACACGGTCAGTGCCATGTTAATGGTAGAACGAGGCGGAGTACAAACGCCGATTTACTACATTAGCAGGGTTCTTTCGGACCTGGAGACGCGGTATCCTACACTGGAGAAATTCGTGTTAGCCCTGGTTCACGCTTCTCGGCGACTCCAGAGATACTTCCAGTGACACAAAATCCAAGTACTCACAAACTATTCACTACAGCAAGTGCTAAACAAACCAGAGATTGTAAAACCCGTGAGGATCTCTCAATGATATCAATCTTGACTTGTGTAAGCGCGGAAATCAAACACAAGTTGATTCAAGAATAAATATAAATATCAAACTATAAACAATAGATAATAAACAAACCGAAACTTGCATTCAATGTTTACCAAAGACAGATACAAGTATTCGAGAGGAACTCGGTTCCTATGCTTGTGTCGCCCCTAACTTTCGATCACATCAACAACCCTTAATCAAGTGATTAAGGTTGTTTAAATACAAAACATATAGGGCCGAAATCCCTAGGCCAATGCGACATCTCTAACTAGCCCAAACCACATTAGTTAACCCAAAACATAAAGAACTAGATAATTACAAGATCAACCCCTAAACATTAATAACCTACATGAATAAACCTTCGGGTTCCAACAATCTCCCCCTAGGTTTATGCATGAAGGTTCTTCTGACTTTAGTTGCCTTGATCACCACCACTCACACTGTCTTTATAACCACCGAAACCTTTCTTATGAATATGCATGACAGAGGCTACCGCAGATGTCCAACCCTTAGCAATTTCCTCATATTTTTCAATAGCTCTGATTTGGTTACTTGCTAACACTTCCAGATCTTCAACCGCAAGATTCAACAAGTCAACCTGATCTACCAAACAGTAACTTGCATCTCCATCACAAACAATCACCGCTTGTCCAAGACGTTCATCATATGCCCAAAAGTGCAATGTCTTCAGTGCCCCTTTGGGAATCTTTCTCACCAACGGAATCGTCTTCTCTTTATCAGTAGCTGGCCAATGCACAATCTTCATGCGTTTGTTTGTATAAGGATCCCTAATACCTTTTGCTGGTCTAACAATAGAATCTGCCGTACGCATCGAGGGAAAACCTTTAGCAACCTCCCTTTTCAATCTCTCAAAGAATGCATATCCAGGACCATTAGGCTTATCATCCACATAAGGTTTATTAGACAAGTCTGTCAAATCTACCTTCGTGAACGACTGAAATTGTCCTGAATGCTTATACCATTTGACTGGTCCAACTTTTCTTCGAATCCACCATCTCTTGTGATCATGATCATACCCCCAGCTGACTACGCCAGAACGATTACCAACTTTATCGTAAAGGGTTTCACCAACATCCATTAAGTGATGAGTCGCATGAGCATCTTCATCGTCTGAATTCACATTCTTGTTCTTCAAAATCACCAACTCCCTTTTCTTTTTCAATCTTTCTGCCTTTGCTCTATCTGCTTCTGGATCAGTAACTCTTTCAAAGTATTTCTCCATTGCAGCATTCTTTTCAGCATTATCCTTTTCAAAGGCTTTCTTTCTGTTTTCAACATCTGTTGGATCAGAAAATTCCTGGCCAAACTTCTTTTCAAGCTTTCCTCGTAGATCATAAACAATGTTGAATAACAAGCTAACGTCTCCTTGGAGTTGCTCAATTTGTTGATCTTTCTTCACAACTGTGTCTTCAAGCTGAATAATCTTTGCATCTTTATGAATCGAATCTTGCTCAAGCACAACCAATCGTTTCTTCATCTCCCTCATGCTTATAAACTCATCTTCGTCACTAGAGTCACTATCAAATGGCATTCTAAGTGGTTCTACAGGCCTTTTTCCACTTGAACTACCCGGTTCTTCATGAACAATACCAGAAGGTCCAGCACCAGCTTCATTGTGAACTTCAACATTGGGCCTAGCTTCATTCTGAACTTCAACTTCCATTGTAGCTATATCATCTCTTTGAGTATGAACACCAGACTCAAAGATATTCTCTGTAGTGGTAGTGGTAGCATCGTCAACGAACTTTTCAAAATCAAAATCATACAAACCTTCGCTATCATCAGCAACGCTCACGGATTGATCTTTTCCTTGTTCAATAAACATTCCAGGTCTAGGATCCCTCCTTTTCCTTTTCAACGGAATAGAATCAGAATCCCTTGGGCTTTCAACAGGCTCTTCAGTTGATACTGACAGATTGGAAGGAGGATTTCCCATCTTGTCAGTTATTGACTTTAACAGCATAGCCAAATTTTCTGCAGAAATCACTGGATTAACCGTAGACACAGCATCAGCATTAACTTCAGGAGGAAGTTCTATGTCATCATCATCAGAATTACACATTATCTCAACACCTTCATCGTCAGAGTTAATTGTAATACGCTCTGGCTCAGGCTCATCTTCAGCTCCCCTTGGAATATCATGTTCTTCAGCAACAATAGCACGTGCAGGTACAGTCACTGGATTTTCACCAATATCTTCGGTCTCTGCAAACTGACCAAACTTCTCCAACTCGATCAAACCCTCAAACTTTTTCTCCGTTCCTTTCTTCGTAGTGAGAGCACCAAAGCATGAAGGACCCATGGGTTTTAACTCCAACGTATTACCGGATCTCTTCAATTCAGGATAACATTCATTCAAGATCATCTGTACAAATCTTGGATACATAAGAAACTTATCCTTTCGAAGCCCAATAGCATTTCTCTTCATCGCTTCCAGAACATATCTTGAATAGTTGAACGGCTCGTTTGTAATCACACAAATCAATGCAGCAGTCTGTGTGGTGTTTAACTGATCAATTCCCCCTCTATTTTCTGTCATGCACAAAAGAAACATGTGCAGTAATAGACGCCAGTACGGATGAACAAACTTCTTAACCAAGGGAGGAAACTTTCCTTCATAACTCAAACGTGGCAAAATTGCTTCAATGGTTCCAACAGCAAGCTCGATTGGATCTGTTTTGTGATCATTAAACTTCAACACATCTCTGATAATCTGCTCAGTCACTACAATCTTTGTCCCGTCAATCTCAGCAACTATAGCTCCTTTTCCTTCAATGATTTCAACTTTAGCTGTCTTCCAAAAGTCTTGAATAAGGCTTTCATAAACAACCGGATTTTCACGAAGAGCATGAACAATACGGCATGTACTTAGGCCCTTTATCAATGACGTAAACAGCTGCTTGTGCTTCACTGGCGGAGGTGCCAAATATGCTACTTGATTATGAGACGCGATAAACTTTAAATCCATTTTTCTGCACACAAAAACAAATCATATAAGTTTCCAATTACATATATAACAGTGATAAAAATTAAAAACAAAACAAACACTGTCACTGTTCACTCGAAACCATGAGTCGCAACCAGCAAAACTGAGTCGCAACCAGCAGATTGCGAGTCGCAATCATGAGTCGCAACAAGCCAAGATGAGTCGCAACCATGAGTCGCAATCTTGAGATTGCGACTCGTAACCACTGGTTTCGAGTCTTAATTGTTCTTGGTTGCGAGTCAACACTTCATCGGAAACTTCAAAACATCATCGGAAACATCATCGAAATCATCAAATCTTCATCGGAATCTTCAAACATTCGCCGGAATCTTCAACAAAAATTCATAATTCCTGCAAAAACTTGAATAATGACGTCATTGTACCTGATGAATATCAAACCAGATTGCGAGTCGCAATCGGAAGTCAGTCGGAACCGTTGATAGATGCCGGAATATTGAGAGAGAATTGAGATCTGATTGCGAGTGAATGAGGAATGCGAGTCGTAATCACCCTTTTATACTTCAACTGTTTCTCATGGGCCCAAATCTTTTGGGCTTGGGCCTTATGGACTTGGGTTCAAAAAATGATTTTCAAAAGATATTTTAAACAAACCCAATTCAAAAATCTGATTTAACAAAAATTACCCATTAAACCTTTTGAGCATTTGTTTGCAAAATAAAACCTAAAACAAAATTAAATAATAAAATATTATTTACAAAAATAAAATCAGGAAATTTGCATAGATATTCAGGGATCAAATCACAAGGTTTCGGGCTTGACTTCACTTATCAACACTGATCTACTAGAGGATGATCTAGACGATTGCCAGTATATTTGTCCTCTTAAACTCATCTCCCTAGATCTTTTCCATATAACTGCCTGTATCTCATTTTATCATGTTTTGATATTTTTAATAATGAGCACCCAAACAAATACTAATCAAATCCTGGAATTATGCACAGCTCACTCTATCATGCAAGCAGTTTCCCTACCACATATTTCACAAGTCCAATCCAAATTTCTGAAATCTTAACTGGGAATAGATTGAGAAGAGAACAGAATAGATCTTAGGTTGAGATGGTATAATATACAGATCAAATGAGTTTTCTCAATTTGATATAGGTTTATTGGGTTTCTTTTGGGCACTAGAGGGCCTCTTTCGGGTGTTAATTGATCTACAGATCGACAACGTACAGCTAGGTCAGCATGTATCTGGATGCAGCAGAAGCTGACGTTGCCTAGCACCTCCAGGTCAGCATGTATCTGGATGCAGCAGAGGAGGTACACGACTTTTTCAGATAAGATTTCAGAATCAGATCAAAATTGTGTGTATCGGGAAAAACATACAAACATTCAAATAGACATGAGCTAATTCCAAGTGATTTTCTTTTCTGAGCTCATGTACTAGTTTAATTCTGAACAGAAACAGCTATTGTTTCCAATCTTAAGGATAGAGCCTACCAACACATCATACTAGAGTCAAACTATTTCGATACTGGTCTTACATGAGTCAGCCCTCGACCATAATGTGAAAATTCATTTCATTTCCCAGTCCAGCCACACTTCCTTTTGAACCTCTTTTTGTATTTTTCAATTTTTCAATGTTTTTGTATTTTTCGATTTTTTAATGTGTTTGTATTTTTCGATTTTTCTCCCCCTAAATTTGTGCAGAAATAAAAACTACCTAAGAATAGAAAACTTTATGAACAAATTTACCTACGAAAAACAAAACATGCTCAATCAGTAAAACGGATCATTTTTAGAAAATCCACAAGCACTCTGAATTTCGAGCTGTTGACAGGTTTGGTGAACAAATCGGCAGCATTTGCATCGGTGTCGATTTGTTCAAGAGTAATCAGACCTCTGTCAAAACAGTCTCGAATGAAATGAACTTTAATATCAATGTGCTTGGTTTTGGAGTGAAAAACAGGATTTCGAACAATTTGTATTGCAGCATCATTATCGCAGTAAATAGTAGTGTTAAGATAAGTCAAACCATAATCCTGCAATTGATGTTGCATCCACACCACTTGAGAGCAAGAAGCAGAAGCAGCAACATACTCAGCTTCAGCTGTGGATATCGCCACTGTTTGTTGTTTCTTGCACTGCCAAGAAATGAGCCGATCACCCAAAAATTGACATCCCGCAGAAGTGGATTTCCTGTCACTGTAAGTACCTCCAAAATTGCTGTCAGAGAAAGCAAACAAGTCAAAATTGGAATCTCTCGGATACCACAGGCCAAACCGAGGTCGGCCTTTAAGATACCGAAAGATCCGTTTAACAGCAATAAGATGAGAAGTTTTAGGATTAGCCTGATAGCGTGCACAGTTGCAAACAGCGAACATGATGTCCGGACGGCTAGCTGTGAGATACATCAATGACCCGATCATGGACCTATATTGACGTTGATTTACAGACTCTCCTTCTTCATCTTCAGTCAATAATGGTCTCTCAGCCATAGGTGTTTCAGCAGGCTTTGCGTCCGTGAATTTGAACTTTGCCAGCACATCATCCACATACTTCCCTTGATGAATCAGAATTCCTTGTGAACTCTGCTTGACTTGTAGACCCAAAAACAGTGTCATCTCCCCCAGAGCACTCATTTCAAACTTTTTCTTCATAACTCTCTCGAATTCCTTGCACAGATCCTCACTTGTAGATCCGAAAATGATATCATCAACGTAGATTTGAACCAAAATTTGATCACGTCCTACCCTCTTGATAAACAGAGTCTGGTCTATGGTGCCACGCGTATATCCATGAGCCAACAGATGCTCTGTTAGTGTGGCATACCAAGCTCGAGGAGCCTGGTGTAACCCGTACAACGCCTTGTCTAATTTGTAGGCGTACTCAGGATGATCTGGATGCACAAACCCTGGCGGTTGCTCGACAAAAATTTCCTCCTTCACATCTCCATAGAGAAACGCGGTCTTGACATCCATCTGATAAACAGTGAATCCCATGTATGACGCGTAAGCCAAAAAGATCCGAATGGCTTCAAGTCGCGCAACCGGAGCATATACTTCATCATAATCCAGACCTTCGATTTGTCTAAATCCCTGAACCACCAGCCTTGCTTTGTTTCGAACGATGACACCCGCAGAATCCTGCTTGTTTCGAAATACCCATCTAGTTCCAAGCTTACGCTTTCCTGCTGGCAACTTGACAAGCTTCCATACTCCAAGTTTTTCAAACTGGTTCAGCTCTTCGTGCATAGCATCTACCCAGCCAGGTTCCTGCAAAGCTATATCAATGGTTTTAGGTTCGATTTGAGAAAGATAACAAGAATATAAGCAAGTGTTAATGGTTCCTGATTGACTCCTGGTCAAAATTCCTGCATTTACAGGACCAATCACATTCTCGATTGGGTGATTGCGTTGAACGCTCGTCGGTATGCCCAAATCAGGTACAATCTCTTCTTCAGTGGTGGTGTTGCTTGACTCCCCCTCATTAGGTGCGGTTGTAGTGTGAACTACAGGAGAAGTGACAGTACAATCCTCAGGAATTGGATCAGGAAACAATGCAGAGTCACTGGCTGATGCACCCTCAGGGGATCGATTGACCATCGGAGTCGGTGTAGGATGTTGCGTAAACACCATTCCCGGTGGATCAACAGTATGATGCCTCACGTTGTCTTGCATCTGTGCTTCGTCTTCCGTATCTTCAAATGACAATGGTTGTTTGGGAATCGACTCACCTGCAACTGAAACATCACTTGACAAAATGTTAAATGATTTAAACAGAGCAGAATAATCATATAGCCAATCTGGACCGACTCTAGCGTCCGTAGCATTCTCTTCAAGCCATTCGATGTTGCACGACTCAACAACCTTTTTAGTTACTTTGTTGTATACCCTGTAAGCAGAGCCTTTAGCATATCCAACAAAGTAACATTCGTCACCTTTGACTTCAAACTTTCCATTTGAGTCCATTAGTAATAATACACATGGACAACCAAAAATACGAAAGTGTGAAACCGAAGGTTTATGTCCTTCCAGAATCTCATAAGGGGTTTTCATGTGACGTTTATTTACTAAAGCATGATTCTGGATATAACAAGCCGTGCTAACAGCCTCGGCCCAAAAGAAGCTAGGAAGCTTTGAATCTGCCAGCATAGTACGTGCCGCCTCAATTAGAGTGCGATTTCTCCTTTCAGCCACTCCATTTTGTTGTGGAGTGCGAGGCGCACTGAACTGTCGATCGATTCCCTTATCCATGCAGAAAGTATCCAAAGTAACATTCTTGAATTCTGTCCCATTGTCTGATCGAATAACCTTCACCTTAGTACTCGCTTGATTTTCAGCCAAAGTAATGAATTGTTTCACCAAGACAGCAGTTTCATTTTTGTGACTGAGAAAATACACCCAAGTGTAGCGAGAGTAATCATCGACGATTACCAGACAGTAAGCTTTCTTCCCAATACTCAGCACATTCACTGGACCAAAAAGATCCATGTGAAGTAGTTCGAGTACAGCTTTTGTCGAGGGTACTGGTTTAGTCTTATGAGGTTTTCGATGAGCTTTCCCTTTCGCACAAGCAACACATTTCTCCACCAACATGAAATCCTTGATCGGAAGATCTCGTACCAATTGACCTTTAGCTAGACGGTTCAGATTTTTCATATTCACGTGCCCAAGTCGACGATGCCACAGTAGACCATCATGCTCTGAAATCTTTGAAAATAAACAAGTGATCTCTTCACACGGTTTCTTGTTCATATCAATGACGTAAGCATTTCCCTTTCTTTCAGCTGTCATCAAGAACCAGTCTTCTGGAATAACAATCCCAGGCTTAAGAACATGACATCCCTTCTTTGTAAAATGAACTGAATTCCCTCGATCACAAATCTGCGAAATACTTAACAGATTGTGTTTCAGTTCTGGAACATAATTGACATTTTCAAAGCTGAGAACACCGTTTTGACCAACATCCTTTTCATTTTCACTTAATCTTGATTCCGAATTTGAACATGTATGAGTTTCATCCAAATGCGTTTTATCAACACATTTATCATCTGAAACTGATTCAGGTTCACTTCCCAAGCAAGAAGAAGTCTCAACAATATGCTCTTCCTCAATGCATTTGTCGTGTGAAACTGATTCAGGTTTCATTTCTGATCCTGAATAAGTTTCATCAACATGCATCTTTGAATCTGCCAGCATAGTACGTGCCGCCTCAATTAGAGTGCGATTTCTCCTTTCAGCCACTCCATTTTGTTGTGGAGTGCGAGGCGCACTGAACTGTCGATCGATTCCCTTATCCATGCAGAAAGTATCCAAAGTAACATTCTTGAATTCTGTCCCATTGTCTGATCGAATAACCTTCACCTTAGTACTCGCTTGATTTTCAGCCAAAGTAATGAATTGTTTCACCAAGACAGCAGTTTCATTTTTGTGACTGAGAAAATACACCCAAGTGTAGCGAGAGTAATCATCGACGATTACCAGACAGTAAGCTTTCTTCCCAATACTCAGCACATTCACTGGACCAAAAAGATCCATGTGAAGTAGTTCGAGTACAGCTTTTGTCGAGGGTACTGGTTTAGTCTTATGAGGTTTTCGATGAGCTTTCCCTTTCGCACAAGCAACACATTTCTCCACCAACATGAAATCCTTGATCGGAAGATCTCGTACCAATTGACCTTTAGCTAGACGGTTCAGATTTTTCATATTCACGTGCCCAAGTCGACGATGCCACAGTAGACCATCATGCTCTGAAATCTTTGAAAATAAACAAGTGATCTCTTCACACGGTTTCTTGTTCATATCAATGACGTAAGCATTTCCCTTTCTTTCAGCTGTCATCAAGAACTAGTCTTCTGGAATAACAATCCCAGGCTTAAGAACATGACATCCCTTCTTTGTAAAATGAACTGAATTCCCTCGATCACAAATCTGCGAAATACTTAACAGATTGTGTTTCAGTTCTGGAACATAATTGACATTTTCAAAGCTGAGAACACCGTTTTGAACAGTTCCTTTCAAAGTGATTCTGCCAGATTCACCTCCCGCAAATGAGACATATCCGCCATTAAATTCTTTGACATTCACAAGTTGGGATAAGTCTCCTGTCATGTGCCTGGAACAGCCACTATCCATGTACCACAGGCGCACGGTAGTCCTCCACAGCTGTTCCTGCACGAGTAGCGGGATTAGTTAGATTTAGGAACCCAGCCCATAGTGGATCTGGGTTTTCCTTGAGCATCGAAATATGTTACCCTCTGCCAAACTAAATTATCTTTATTCAGAAATTTTGAAACATTTTTGTTGGCGACTTTTTGATGATATGATTTCATTTGATTGGATTGCATGCCATTGACTTTAGGTTTCCAAAACTTTCTCGACCAGTTAGAATTTAAACTTTCAAATGCGTTACCAAAAGAATTACTTCGATTACGCTGAAAATTTGTTTGTCTATTCTGATATTGATTATGGCGTTTGGCTGCATTCCAATCCTGATCAGAAGGTCTAGTCCTATGATGATTGTTGTTCTTCATCGTCTTAGTCCTTGCAGACTTCATGGACTCCGAACAGTGATATCGATTAGACGTGACCTTCTGATTTCGCCCTGATGGTTTCTTGTTCGGTGTCCTTGGGAGTTTACCACAATTTCTGGCAATGTGACCGGCAATGCCACAGTTAAAACATGTTTGACGTTTCACACTTTGAATATTTTTAACATTTGGACTCTGTTTGCTTGATTTCGTGTGATTCAACGTTTTAGTTTTCTGACTATGTTTGACTTGTGGTTTTTCTTTTAACTGATTTTCTTCTGATGATTTCTCGTTTTGACCAACATCCTTTTCATTTTCACTTAATCTTGATTCCGAATTTGAACATATATGAGTTTCATCCAAATGCGTTTTATCAACACATTTATCATCTGAAACTGATTCAGGTTCACTTCCCAAGCAAGAAGAAGTCTCAACAATATGCTCTTCCTCAATGCATTTGTCGTGTGAAACTGATTCAGGTTTCATTTCTGATCCTGAAGAAGTTTCATCAACATGCATTTCCTCAGAGCATTTATCTTGTGACACAGATTCTGATTCATTGTTTAACACAGTTTCCAATGGGGTCCCACTAGATTCAACATTAGGGACACCCACTGAGACAGACTCAGAAGAAGAATCAGGATACACTTGATTTTCTTGAGAAGTCGTTTTAGTGGTTTCACTGAATGCATCCTGGGGGACCTCACCTGTAACATTATCACAAGCTGAAACATTTGATATGTTAGTATCACAAGCATTAGCTGAAAAACAATCATCACCACACATATTGTTCAAATCATCCACACAAACATTTTCAGTTTTGCCCAAAACAACAGGCTCACAAGACGAAACATACGCAGAAAACGACGCAAACAAAGAACTAGTAAAAGCAATGTCAGACTCAGTTGGTTCAGAATAATGTTCAAAATAAGGTTCAGAAACGTTTGAAATAACAACTGGTTCACTCCCATGAACATCATCACACTTTACTTCAGAGCTATTATCTGCACATGACAATGAAGCGTTAGGATCAATTGAGCCTTTAGGAACAAAATTTAAAGGTGAGAACTTTTGTGGCTCAACATGTCTGTTATGAACAGACGATTTGCTAGGTGACCCATAAGTCATTTTGCTTTCGTTCAGTATCTCCTCCTCAGTCATTGGTAAATAAGTGTAATTGTTATTGTATGGAGGAGGAGTCTGATGATAACCTAATCCCGACCCTTTCTTTTTAGAGTAAGCCAATTGTTGATCACACAGATTTTTGACTAATTTACTGGAGGAATCGAATTTCTTAATGTTTAATTGATTTATTTGGTATTTATCTCTTACATTCTCCAGTTCTTTAGTCACCTCACACAATTTTTCTTTGACTATCATGAGTTGGGCTGTAGCTACACTGACATCGTCCTTGAGTTGAACAATGTCCTTACGCTGAGCTTCGATTTTCTCTTTGAAAAGTTTTTCATTTTTAGTTAAAGTGAAATTTTTCCGTTTAATTTCATTATAATCTTCGATTAGCTCAGCGTTGTGAATTCTATAAGCCTCAACTCGTTCCCTACATTCAGGAGTGCAGAAAACTGAAATTACCTCTTCTTTGGTGAGACCTTTGACAGGTGCTGACAGGATTTGAGTCATGAAAGCAAAATTGTCAGCTGCAGTCTCTTCCTCTGGCTTAGGGTCATGCTCGCTTGAGGTCATGAAAGCAATGTTAGAAGTAGCAGTTTGATTCTCTGGAGCTGATATGTTCAGACGCTCAATTTCCGAAGACCAATCAAAGTTGACGTTGGGCTGCACCACCAGTGCTTGTGCTAATCCTTGCGGCTGTGGACTTCCAGAAGCGGCAGCATCTGCTATACTTGTAGTGGTCACAAGAGCCCTTTCTCGATTAGGAGTAGCTGGTTGAGCAGGAGTTGCAGGAGTTTGATCTCTGTTCACAAGTGGCTTCGGGCAGTTTCGAGCATAGTGTCCTTCCTCGTGACAGTTGAAACATCGAAGATTGAAGGGCACTTTAGCAGCTCCATTCCAAGCATTACCCCACCTGTTTTTACCTGTTCTCTTCACAAACTTTTGGGCTCTGAATGCCGCCATTGCCATCTGCCAGGTAATGTCCATTTCTTCAACATCGTCTGGATGAATCTGTGACAGATCATCAGGACTCCACTTTGGTGGATCAAGCTTCCCTGCAATAAAAGCATTCAAACAATTGATCACTGAAGCTGCTATATCTAGCTTTTCCTTTGACTGAGTTGCGAAGAAAGCCATCATTTCATTGTTTGTAGAGTGGGCGGAAGCAGGAGCAACAGTAGAGACGTTTCCAGCATTTTGAACTGAAGCAGGAGAAGCTGGAGAGACGATTTGATTTGAGGATCTAGATGCGTGCACCTTTCCTGAAGTTTGAGAGACGGAGGAAGTATTACGAAACATCTGAAAACCTCCTTGTGACAGAAGAGCTGTGTTACTGTCGCTAGATGTGGTGGGAGCAATTGAGAAACCTGCAGCCAGCATGCTATTCTTGTAGTTAGTCTCTCTCTGCTTATCATCCAATTCACAAGCTTTGATATGTGAGATCATCTCTGACAGGGTACATCTTGCAAGATCTTTGGTTTTCTTGATCATGGCTACATGATGATCCCAACTCTTTGGCAGTGCATTAAGGAGTTGTCTGTTGGTGGATGCGTTTGTGGTATGAATTTCTTCCATTTGCATTTGAGTCACCAGCTTGACAAACCTCTGAATCTGATTGTCTACCGTTTCACCATAAATATGGTTGAAATTGTTGAAGTTTTGTTGCAGCAAATTCCTTCGGCTCTCTTTCATATCTTCGTTTCCTTCATACACTTCGACTAGAGAATCCCACAATTCTTTGGCAGATTTGCAGGTGCGAAAACCAATAGCAATATTAGGACCCAAACACATGGTTAAATAGGAAAGAGCTCGATCATCTTCTTCAACGATGAGCACATCTTCTTCAGTGTATTGATCTCGAGGCTTCTTTATTTTGACATCTGGTTCTGTGGGGCTTTCCATCATAATCTCCCTAGGTCCTCTCAAGATGCTGCGCCATAACTTGTAATCCTTAACCTTCAGATGCTGTTCAAAGCGCCACTTCCACTCGGGAAAGTCATTAGCATCAGTTAACCTTGGAATACGTGTTGTGGTTCCAAGCTTTGAGTCCAGTTCTTGTTGTTGAGTTAGGGCAGACAGTTCACTGTTGTTCGATGACATGGTTAATTAATCAGTTAATTAATTAATTGATTTTATTAAGTCCAAAGTCAACAGTCCAAATGTCCGTAACACAATGTCGTTGCGAGTCGAAACAAACGGGGTTGCGAGTCAATTTCCTGAGGTTGCGAGTCGAAACTGATAAGGTTGCGAGTCAAGTTTGCTGTGGTTGCGAGTCGTAACTGGAATGGTTGCGAGTCGTAACTGAGGCAGGATGAACCGAAACCAGCAATGGTTGCGAGTCGTAACTGAGGCAGGATGAACCGAAACCAGCAATGGTTGCGAGTCGTAACTGAGGCAGGATGAACCGAAACCAGCGATGGTTGCGAGTCGTAACTGGAACGTGATGAGCCGCAACTGAGTGATTGCGAGTCGTAACCTGCAAAACAATAAGTGATAAGAACTGTTTACTCGCAATCCCGACTTTTCAGCAATTTCCAAAATTCAAAGATGTTGTAATCTTTGAATCTGTTGACCACCGATTTCCCGAAAATTCAGCAAACACCAAAGACTGAAATCAACAAACCAAAATCAGTGTTTTTTCGATGATTCTGTCAAGAACAGATGGTAAATATTTCTGCAAAACACTCAACAAAACTGGATCAGTAGCATATGAAAATTCTTGAATCCGAATGATATCAAAACCGAGCCCTTGAATGGCTTCAATGGCTCTGATACCAATTGTAAAACCCGTGAGGATCTCTCAATGATATCAATCTTGACTTGTGTAAGCGCAGAAATCAAACACAAGTTGATTCAAGAATAAATATAAATATCAAACTATAAACAATAGATAATAAACAAACCGAAACTTGCATTCAATGTTTACCAAAGACAGATACAAGTATTCGAGAGGAACTCGGTTCCTATGCTTGTGTCGCCCCTAACTTTCGATCACATCAACAACCCTTAATCAAGTGATTAAGGTTGTTTAAATACAAAACATATAGGGCCGAAATCCCTAGGCCCATGCGACATCTCTAACTAGCCCAAACCACATTAGTTAACCCAAAACATAAAGAACTAGATAATTACAAGATCAACCCCTAAACATTAATAACCTACATGAATAAACCTTCGGGTTCCAACCATGGTTGCAAAAGTCGCTAGGCGCTCCCTAGTCGGATTCGGGAGTACTCGGGAAGTACTCGGCTTAGGCGGAGATTACTCGGGGAGTAATTGGCCTTGGAGACCAGTACTCGTGCCTCGGCAGCCTACCTTGTAACGAGTACTCGGGGAGTACTCGGAGCTTAGGCGGGACTTTTACAACCATGGTTCCAACAGAGATCTCGGGGCGGCTCGCAAAATGGGCAATTGAATGGGAGCACTAGATATTGAATATCGAAAAAGGACGGCTGTCAAGGGGCAGGTAGTGGCAGATTTCATTGCCGAGATCCCAGAGGGAGAACAAATCCTGGAAGCAAGCTGTGAGAAGCCAGAAACGAGCACTGCTAACGAAACATGGAAGTTATACACGGACGACTCCTCCAGTAGCAAAGGGACTGGAGCAGGTTTGATGCTTATAAGTCCAGAAGGCGTTAAGTTAATGTACGCCCTTAAGTTCGAATTCGAATGCTCCAATAACGAGTTCGAGTATGAAGCGCTATTAGCGGGGTTGCGCATGGCGCACGCCATGAGGGCTACCCGGGTGGATGCTTATGTGGATTCACTACTGGTCAACAACCAGATTAATGAAACTTACGAGGCATGAGACGAAACAATGGCTAAGTACCTAGCCAAAGCTAAAAGTTTAATTCCCTGTTCAACAACATGACCCTGACACATGTTCATCGGGGAAAGAATCAAATCGCTGACGCACTTAGCAAGCTTGCTACATCCGGAATGGAACACGAAGTAAGAATTGAAACGTTGTATGCCCCTTCAACAGCGGAAGGGGAGGTACCGCTACTAACAGTGAAGAGGAGTGTTGGATGACGCCCCTCATAAAGTACTTGACAAAAGGGGAGTTGCCAGCCTCCAAAGGCGCGTTGAGAAAAGTACAAGCCAAAGCCTTGCAGTACGAGATGCAGGGTGGAATGCTATATCGGAAATCAAACCTTGGACCGCTCATGCACTGTGTTTCTCCAGTAGATGTAGAGTATCTAATTAAGGAAATACATGAAGGGATATGCGTCATTCACGCGGGACCCCGTTCGGTGGTGGCAAAGATAACAAACGTTGGGTATTATTGGCCATGCATGCATGAAGACGCGATTAAGGAGCTACGTAAGTGCATGAGCTGTTAGCGTTACGCTCCACAGACCTTACGCCCTAAAAATAGCATGATACCAGTAACGGCGGCATGGCCTTTCCAAAAGTGGGTTGTGGACATCGTATGCCCTTCCCCCAGCACCAGGCAAGGTCAAGTTCCTTATCGTCGCAATCGACTATTTCACAAAGTGGATCGAGGCTAAACCTTTGGCAAAAATTAGGGTGGATAACATTAAAAAGTTCCTCTGGGAGCACATAGTATGTCGGTCCGGCTTGCCGCTGTACTTGGTCAGCGACATCGAGACTCAGTTCGCGGATAAAACCATTCAAGAATGGTGTAAAGAGCTGGAAATACAACAGATTTTTACCTCAGTGGTGTATGTTTCTATTATAGGTTTGAGGTTAAAAAAACTATAGATCTGATGCAGTTCATGTTTAAACGGTGGGGACGGTGGTGGTGTACGATGGGGAATGATCGTGGTGGTGGCGGTGGTAAGCGATGGTGAACGATTGTGGTGGTTAAGTGGCGGCTGTTAAGGTGCTGCGGGAAAATAGGTGGAGTTGGGTGAAGTGATTTTAGGAGCTTTAGGGGAAATGGGGATTACTGTGCCCACTAAGATTCAGTGTTTGGGGATACTTGAGGTACTTGATGGGAAGAATGTGGTGTTGGGGTCTCATATTGGAGGGTTATCCGGCGGAGCAGAACTGGCGGTGGTGAGATTAATGGCCAAGGGTTGGAGTTTGTGGTGAGATTATCCGGCGATGGTGAGATTATCCGGCGGAGCAGAGCCGACAGTGGCTACAAGTGGGTGGTTCCGGTGGTGTATGCTGGTGGTGGAGTATGATGGTGGAAAGAGATGGTTGTGTGTTTGTATTTATACATATGTGTATGTAATATTGTTTTGTTGATTTTTAAACCTAAGTTTTTTAGACATAACCATGCCATGTCAGCAAAAATTGGCCAGGTCAGCAAAAAAAACTAACCTCGTTAGTGTCTGGTAAACGACGGGGTGACACAGCAACCCAAGTGTCCAGTTGGGGGTGGTGGGAAAGCCAAAGTGAAAGTTGGGAGTAGCAACGGCCAATTTTGATTTGTTGGGGGTGATAAAATCCATCCCCCCCCCCAAAAAAAAAAGGCAAGTTGGTATAGTGGTAAACCTCCCTCTCTATTAACAAGAAATCATGAGTTTAATCCTTGTATAGCCTGTTTTTTATGTTTTTTTAATCTAATTCAAATCACGCTCTGACCCGACCTGAACGAGGACCGACTTGAAAGATTTAACATTTTGTTATGGAAATTTTGAACAACGGAAAAAAATGGACCCCATTGGAAAAAAAATCCGGAGTCCGCCACTGTTTTCAAGTAAGAGTGGTTTCTTTGGAGAAATTGATATTTCAGCGGATTATCTTATGGTTCATCCGACAAATCCAATCGGATATAACTTAGATTTGAGAACAAGAATTTTGTATTTGATTTGAGAGTGAATTCGTGAACCTAGAAGGGTTATTGGATTTTATCACCTCAAACTATTGGCCGCTGCCACCCCCAACTATCACTTTGACGTCCATCACCACCAACTTAACACTTAGTGTGTTCTGTCACCATATCGTTAACTGATCACTAACTTTAGATCTCGTTACTATACTTTTGGAGGTGTCGTAGGGATTTTAGGAAGGTTTTAGGGATCTTAGGACACCTTAAATGTATAGTAACATGATCAAAATTTAGTGATCAGTTAATGACGTGACAGAACACAGTAAGTGTTAAGTTGGGGGTGGCGGGCGTCAAAGTGATAGTTGAGGGTGACAATAGCCAATAGCCAATAGTTAGAGGTGATAAAATCCAATAACCCAACCTAGAATGAATGACCAATAACTTGATTTCGAATTAGCGACGCCAACTGCTACTAACTGCCTCCAGACAATTATTATTTTGAATAAAAAGTTGCTTACAAAATCTCCCCCTGGGCATAACAATATTCACGTCTATTAAGCTACGTATAATTTTAACGGTAATATACTTAACTTTGACGCATTATCTAAGACTTGTTAGATGTAATGGAGAAAAGATTAATATGTTTCTGATTCAATTATTCTAGACTATATGTGTTAGTGATAATATATACATTTTGTATGGATAGATGGTTATAACTATATAATTGACCCAGCTAATTTCCAAATAAAAAGTACGTTAAAGAATAGATAAACTCGAATTTATATCGACACATACATATAACCGATAGTCTTTGTTTCCTCGGGAGAGACATGGAGGAAGATCCAAAGGGTCATGAGTATCACAGACCCCTGTTGTTAGCTTGTATATCTTTGTTTCTCTGTTTTATGGCTTCCGTATTTTAACCAATAGTCTTTGTTTCCTCTTGTTTTATTGATTTTCTTTTGGTTATCTGTTGCATTTTATTTGTTCGATTTACAAGTAAGAGCGGGATTTTTTAGAAAGTGAGATTTCAATTGATGATTTGACATTCATATAGTTAGTTTCAGATCGAATTACTTTGAGGAATCAGTACATTTTAGGTACATCTTATTTTATACTAATTCTTTAATAAAATGCATCGATATTACCCTATATATTAAAAATCAAAATGAATGAATAGTAAAATCACTAAGTGATGAGCAAATGGTATCGGATACCGGTATCGGTATCAAATTTATCAAATCAGGTGTATTTTCGGTACCGGTTCGGCACCGGTATTCACCGGTTTTTACCCTCAAATATCGGTGTTGTACCAGTACCGACCGGTACCGAACCATGCCGTACCAGGTATATTCGGTACCTGTACCTACTTTTGGGGATTTCGGTAACGGTATTTTAGGTACTGGTTGGTACCGAGTTCATCAAATCCTGTAGCAATGTAGCAATGCAAGTAATTGCACCGTTTAGATTACTTTTCATACACACAGTAAGTAAATTGTATTTCGTTTGAATGAGGTTTTATATA